>NC_028637.1:57771731-57822956 GCF_001406875.1 Solanum pennellii
CCCCCCCCCCCCCCCCCCCCCCCCACATAATTGTGTGTCTGTGTGTGTGTTAGTGTGTTCGCGCGCGTGTGTGTGTCTGTGTGTGAAAGCTCAAAGGTACTCGCGGATGGGTCATAAGGCTTTGGATTGCTTCTCACTATTAAATTCCAGATTTTACTCTATAAATTTTGAAATTTTTTTTTGGATATATATTGTGGGCCAAGACAAATTGAGGCACCAAAAAATTACTTTAGTGATTTTATAATTGAGATGACCCTCTGTGAATATCGAACTAGAATGCATACAGAGAAAAACAAACATACATATTTATATAAGGGAAAAAAGAAAATTGAGACATAAGTGCACAAATTACTATGAATATGTGGGGAAGCTTATGGGGACTCACATATGAGCCCTCAAACATAAGTTCCAAAACTACTCTTACCTGTTGTTGGATCTTCTCACTCAAATAGTCCCAACCAACATGTGATTGATGTTCCTCTCCAAAACGTTGCAAGATGATATACATAGAAATTAGGGGCTAACGGGTATTGGAGTCGGGTTATGGATTTTTATTTTAGTTGGATATGATAAACGGGTCGGATAATTCACTAAATAGAAAATAATTTTGTAATTATAATAAAATATATATACATGGAGCCACGTAGGCACCACATAGATTAATAAAAATGGTGATACAATAATTAATTATACAAGGGAAATATGTGCCAAAAGTTGGATGGAAAGGGCAAATATTTCAAAAAAAAGTATGACGAAGGATAAATATGACCCATTTCTATGAGTACAAGGTCAAATATGACCCTTTTTCGTAGTCAATAATATTAATATTGATAGTTTAGATAGTTTTGACTCACATTTTAATTCTATTTTTACGATTTTGTTTGTTCGACTTAAATAAATTATTTTGTTTATTACTTTTTGGAAAATGACTGAGAATAATTGTCCTTTTATGTACTGTGAATAAATATAAGTTATAACCTTTTTTTAAAATCTAATGATTAGTGCCTCAAATTAAATTAAAAGCTACTTAATGAGTACTCTAATAAGTTACTATATCAACAAACTTAACATCACTTAAAAACCTACCAAAACATAAACCTAATTTTGAAAGTTAAATTTTTTGCTTGAATAATTAGTTTTTTTCCATTATTTGGGTTTAAAAAGTTCAACCATAAAGAGTATCAAAGTGAGACCCAAATAGAGGTCAGTTTTTAGAAGAGTTGAAACTAGTACCTTGTCACGCCCCGAGCCTACACCCTAGACATGGTCGACACCCAATGACCATTACTCGTCTTGAGCAAACCCTTGAGCTGACTGTAACATCCCGTATTCTACAATAAACTAGTCGGATAAATGCTGGGTAGAGGCGCCTCCAAAGTGCCTCAGGACAGAGTGTGTATGTTAGGCTTTGTCACGCCGTGACTCTCACACCGCCTAAGGATAGCCTCTTCCCATCAGGCCGTGGCGCTCCGCATCTCTCAAAGCGCCCCGACCCACTGGAGACCCACCTATTCCCTATCTTTTCGTAATATTTCCTAAGTGATGTACCCTTCATTCCTATTTGATTCAAAAACTCTAGAGTACATCAAAAAATCATGAAATCATCCACAAAATTGAGATCATGATCCTTGAATCCATAATCCAATTAAAGGGAATATAAGATCAAAGTCAAAGAAGTTAAGATACAAAGTCTAAAAGTTAAGAAGCAAGTCAAAGTAAATTCTTAGAGTTCTCAAAGAGTCTAAAACAATCATTTCGACTTTGTTTTGTGGACTCGAGTTTCAAGTTAACTAAAGAGCAAGAGTTGAAATACATTGAATGTACGAGTATGCGAGTTTGAAAGAAAAAACAAATTTAAGCTAGAAAGTTGTAAGAAGATACACTTCCTTGGCTATGTTCAACTCATGAACAACTATCCGTTCCAATAAATGAAATTTAACAGTTAACGCAATATATAGAAAAGCTTACTGAAAACTTGTTGTAAAATCTTTATGTATATATATGAATATAATAAATCTCTGAGATGTATGTAGAAGTACAAATAACTTATGTGTGTGAAATATAATAATTTATGTGGGAGATTTTCTAACCGACAACCACAATTTAAGAGCTATAGGGATGATACAACATTACACGACCCACACTGCTCGACCATCCTAACCTTGCCAGAGTATAGGAGCTGAACTGCCTAATGGACAACTTGTAAACTACGAAAAGGGTTCATCTAAAAAGTATGACCCTTTTCTACACAGGATGGCTATTTGGTTTTCATGGAGACTAGAGTTAATCTGAAACGCGCATCCCCACATCAGTGCTCAATACTACTCCCAAAATATGATGGTTGTTATGTTTTAAAAACATACTGATTATGTTGCTTCAGATTAGTGCTCAAAATTTAGCTTTAATAGCTCTCTTGGAAATCATAGTTTCTCTACTTGCTTCATTTCATGATGATACTACTTCTTTCTGAAAAACTACCCTAAAGGCTCTTTACTTGTCTTAAATGTGAAAAACATTTGCAACTCTTAGGGATTAGTTTGTCCCCCTTATAACTTATGAGAATGAAGTCAACTCTTTACTCTTGTTCAACTTGTAAATTGAGTCTTAAAAAAAAGTTAAAAAGGTTTCTTAAGGACTCTTGGAAACATTAAGAACTCAGTTTGACTTGCTTCTTAACTTTAAGACTTGAAATTTAACTCTTTTGACATTGGTCTTAACTTTACTTGAATAGGATTATGGATTCAAGGATCATAATCTCATGTTTATCGATGATTTCATGATGTTTAGATGTACTTTAAAGTGTAGGAATCAACCAAGATATATGGGTACATCACGTAAGAATTATCATAAAAGATACGGAAAGAGTGGGTCTCCATATGAATTAAGGCTTAGATTTATCCCTAATAAACCCTTAAAATGAATTAGGAAATAGTAGGTGAAAAGACCAGTTTACCTTTACTAAAATCCAGATAGGAATTTTCTTAGTCCAACAACACAACTTCCGAAAGGTATGTCTCCCTCATACAATATAGAAAGTGCCAAAACTAGGCAGCGTTGGAGAGATCTATCCAAAGGCTTTCTAACCATGTAAAGAACTTACCCTAACTCATCTTGAGCTAGAAGTTATTATCGTTTGAAAATGATTAAAAACTCACTTTTTCACTTTGCAAATTTTCCTGAATTTTCCTTTTCTTTCCAAATATAACTATTTTTAGTTTCTTAGAAGTTTTGGCTATAGATTTAGGATGATTGAATGAAAGTGATAGATTGACTTGAGAAACAAGGTTGAGCAAGGCTTGACAAGAAGCCTTGGAGTATATGCTTGACGCCAAGAGGATATGCAAAGTGAGACGGATAGTCTAGAAAGGGTCCAGACTTCAAGTATAAAGGAGAGTTGCACCAAGTAGTTGTGATGACTATCCAAGTAAGTCTCATGAGGCTAGAGTCCTTTACGTAATACAGACAACGTATCAAAGTAGACATATCCATATTATATGAGCTAAGACATGCTTAAGAAGTATCTCGTAGTGCTTATAAGCAATGAATGAACATAGACATTACCCAAGGGATATCTCGTAGTGTTTATAGTGTTTAAATAAACTTAGACATATCCAAGGGGTATCTCATAGTGTTCATGATTATTAAGGGATCAAGAGACACCTTAACAAGTATATCATAGGTTTCATATGATTGAGGAACATAGACATACTAAAAGAAAATCTCATTGTGTTCAAACGATAAAGATAGGGGCTAGACTCCATGGTTAGAAGTAATAGAAAAGGATCCAACATTAGTACCTTGCATGAATGGTGTTATGGGCCATCATAAGTTCATTGGAAAAGATATAACCTAGGGTCATTAATGAAGAAAAGATTGAATATAGGATTGGAATTGAGGTGCCTTTCCTAGTAAAATAGACTAAAGATGATAAAATCTAATAAACGAAGCTAAGTAATGATAATGCTATAGATGATGAACATACTAAGGATGACATCAAGACAGTCTTAGTATATGGGGTAGTATGGTCTGCCTCATCTGCATTGCGGGTATATTATTCTTTATTATGAAGTAGGACTACTAGATACTTGATGAAACAATATAAGGTGCCTTCAAGATATGTATAGTGTGTGAGGTAGTATGGGATGCTTCACATGCATTACATAAGTATGATTTGAGGTATCCTAGGGGCATAGTGCTCATATGACATGATGAAATTTGGTCTAAATTATAAAAGTGGGCTATGAGCAAGAATGACCAAAAAGACATAGTTAGCTTTAGTAGTAGTATGGGATGCTACCATAGTCTTGTACTAGTATACTCTAGTATACTTGGAGGTAGCTTATGAGGTAGTTCACTTGAGTAAGAAGGACAAGTAAGTAAGTAAGTAAGTGAGTGAGTGAGTGAGTAAGTAAGAACTCTTATATGCTTTGTGATGCTTTATTATAATTATGTTATTCATATTATGCTTATGTCTTTATTTCTTATGATTATATCTATTATTGACTAACCCTTTGAGATATCTTATGTTGGTATGATAGATTCCATACTTTAGTACATATCGTAATAACACATATTACCTACATGTTGTCCATGTAGGGTCCTGAGGATATTGATTGACTTTCAAGGGTTCCAATGAGAGGAGATCCTAAGTCGTCATAGACTATGAGGACATCACTACTAAGTTGTCTTATATATTCTTTCCATATTTTAGACTTTTATGGGTCGTGACCAAGACTATTGTACTCATGATGTGATAGATGGTTTTTGAGACATATGTTATACGTTTTACTGAAATGACTTACGCATTATGTTTTGAAAGAAAAGTTTTCATTTCGTAATACTTTTCGTATAAATGCAATGATAGATGCCTAAGAGGCTTGTAAAAGACCTCTGAGATATCAAGTACGCCGTGTTCGACCTAAGAATTCCCTAACTTTTAGGGTATACATGTAGGTTGTGACGATATAGATCTTCGGGTAGAAGGTAAAACGACGTAATTTTTATTTAAAATATTCAGCGAAAAGACCCTAAAGCATTTTCAAAGTAACTACCAAATCACCTTGAAGATTGTATATCATTCTACAGCTCGTACTAGTGAACCATAGGCCTCGTACTAGGTCCATGATTTCACCTATCTTTTGACGGAACATTTCTACGATCAGTAGGTCTTTCTACGGACTAGAGAAATCAACTCTGAACCTTGAAATTTCACTAAGATTGAGACTTACCTACAATACCTATCTACAACTCACACATAAAATGACGGGACCGTCTAGGTGAACCATAAAAAGGATAATGAGACTGTTTTGAAAAAAAATATATTTTCCCTTTTTCTAGGGTTGTCACTCCACAACATGTAAAAACATTTACATTCTGTAGATAAGACCTATATAATCAAACTTCAAATTTAAACTACTTCTATATAATTTACATACTAAAAAATTAACTTATAGTGTAATAAATATTTAATGAAACATAATTGGATAAACTTTTGATGATGTGTGTACACTCTCTTTTGTTTAAAAGTTTCGTCATGTGATACTCCAGGTGGAAAAAGTTTTCCAGCATGACAAATCTAAATAAATTAGTATTAGATTAAAAGTTAAAGTTAAATGTTAAAACTTTCTCGGTATAAATTAACTTATTCCAACATTGACATCCATCACATTCATCTCCACCTTCTTATCCGTGTCTCATCTCTATCATGGCATCAATATCTCTTACATGAAAGTGACGAATTTAGAATTTCAAATAAAAAAATTAAAAATATATTTAAAAAAATTAACGTGTCAACAAATATAATTGTAATATATGTAGGTAGATGAAGATTTAATGGAAGACACACCTAAAAGCTTTTTTGGACAAATATTTGATCTATTCAACGTATAGGTGTGTTTTGATAATCGTTGTGTGATAATAAAGATAGAAAATTTACACTATCAATAATTGAGGTATAAAATTCATTAAAAGAAACTTCTGTATATATCAAGTAAAATACATATAAAAAAAAATTTCACAAACTTAATCACTATATACGAAAATAACCACAAAAATAAATATATATAAGAAATATATTGGTAAATAAGTTTCTATTGTTGCTTTTTTCTTTTTTAAGAAACAGAAACTTTTAGTATGTTTTCAACAGCAAAAAAACTGTTTGTCCTTCTATTTAAAAGCAATACCACAAATTGGCCAAATACCTTATTTTTTATTATAAAATTCAAAATAACTATTTTTTCGGCCTCCCAACAAGGGGTTTTTGACATTGCTATTAGTAGAACAAAATCTGTATTTTAAAAATAAAAAAATAAAAAAACAACTTTTAGTTGGAAGGAAAAATAATTTTCTTAATGTTGAGAAGAAAAATTTTGGCTTAAAAAAAAAAACAAAATGCAAAAATATTAAATTATTTCTTCTAAGACCATAATATATCTCTCATATATACATAATTATAGTGTATCTCATATATTTAATTGTATTAATGAAGAATTTTCATATGTTGTAAATTAATTTGTGGAATGCTTTTTTTAAAAAAAAAGTTGTTTTGCTTGATATTTTTAATTATATTTAAATCTTCATTTTAATATAATATCAATATTTAATTTCAATTTATATATATGTAATATTCATTTAAAATTTGAATATGTAGACTTCTATTTCATATAAATAAAAATTTCATTAAAATCCTTATAATGTTATATTAATCAAATACAATATTCTTATCAAAATACCATTTCATATGAATTTGTCAAACATAAATTAGTATTATTATTTTTCAATATCCTTTTCTGAGAAAGTGTTTTATTAAGATATTTTTCAAAATAATTTATTTTTGCAGCAATGTCAAACATGCTCTTTTAAGACCTTTCATATGCAATGTATATGAACCTGAAAAGTAAAAATTTATGTATAATACATTGGTCATTATGTATTGCCTGATGGCCCATCGTTGAGTCTCCTTGAGGTTTTCCTGGTATAGTAACATGTGCATTTATGTCATAGTAATTTTCTTTCCCTTGTATAAATATGTTTTTTCTCTTCTCTTCTATCTTTAGTTCGATATTCATACATTCATTGAACAAAAAATGTATATATCGTATCTCTTATTCATATAATCATGGCATGAAAAGAGTTCTCAGATGAAGAAAAGAATTTGAAACGAAGTTCATATAATACAAGTGTTTTGAGGAGATCGCGTTCTCCAAAATGCAAAAAAAAATTATGTAAGAAAGTCACAAATTTTTGTATTCAGTATGGAATCGAGATAGATGTCATTATTTTTTTCAATGGAATTAGGTATACTATTTATATTTGATAAACCAGATGTTGAATCTATTATCCCAAATTTTATTAACGAGAAATCATCAAATGGGTGTTCTCCAAAGGATCATAAATAAAAGAATTTGTGATCACAAAAACATGATTTGTCAAATAGATAGTTTCTTTTCATGTTTTTTTTTATCATGATTTTTTTTAATTGGCATTCTACAACTTGACGAACCCTCAATTGAATGTTTCCTTCCAAAAATGGATGGACAACCAATCTAACCACTTATTTATCAAATAAAATTGGTTCATCTATAATTGAAGGAATAATAAACAATTTCAATTCTACTCAAAAGAAAAATTATGTTGCTTACATACATAAAGTATTCTCAGAAAATGTAATATACTCGGAACACTTACTCCCTTCGTCCATAAATATTTGGCAGGTATACAATATCTTTTGAAGAGGTCAAGGGGACTCACATATGAGGCCTCAAGTAGTATCAACCTTAGAATTTGAAGGTTAGAGAATCTCCCACATAAACTATATTACTTTCATATAAGTAAAGTTGAGTTTATTATTGATTTTCTTTAACGAACTAAGTTGTTGTACTATTTTACAAAGCTTCATATATATATATATATATATATATATATATATATATATTGCATGTATTTTACTTATCTTATACATATTGAGTTGAGTATTCATGTGTTGAGCAGAGTGAATCTAAGTTTCTTGTTATTCGGTTCAAGCTTTAAGTTGTTGCTTAGCATTCGAACTCACATACTGGTACATTCAATGTGCTGATGTCAGTTGGCCTATGTTATGTTATGATATAGACGCAAGTAAACAGGATCAACTTCCAGCGCATCGTTGATCAAGTTTGAGCCCTTAGAGTTAGTGCTGAGCCTCTTTGCATTCTGGAGGATCCTTTTTATTCTTTTCGGCATTTTTATTTATTAGAATATTGTGGGGTCTATCCCAACATTTATCTTAGTATTATAGAGTCTTCAAAGATATATAGTCAAACTGATAGTCAGAATTGAGTCGCTCTTGATTTTGCATTTAGATATTCTATTTTAAGAATTCAGTTCCATTTGGCCAAGACGTTAATATAACTTATTTATGATAAAGATTTCTTGTTTTACTATTGAGTTTAAGTCTTCCGCACAGTTTATTAAGCTAGGCAAAGGGTTCAATCAAGGCCAACAATGGTCATTGGATGTCGACCACGTCTAGAGTGTAGGCTCGTGGAGTGATAAACTTAGTATTACAACAAGGTTCAAGTGTCCTAGGAAGTCTATGAAGTCATGTCTGATGATTCTTATCCATCGGTGTGAAGCGCACCACACCTATGATTAGAAGGCTACAACATTATGAATTCCTCACTTCTTTCATTTTATTTCTTTGTGTGTTAGAGCTTATCTCTAAAAAGTTTCCCTCTAATTCGTGCTTGCGCGTGTTTCAGATCATCATCCCTTCACGAAGAGCATTCAAAGGTCGTCCAGCCAAAAGGAATGTTGAAGAACCAGAGGTATCTAATGCACAAAATGTGAAACCTCTAGGAGAAGTCACCAATGTTGAATTACGTGTGGCTATTAGGATGCTAAGTCAGACTGTGACTAACTAGGTTGGTCAGCAAAGAGGAGCTCGATAAGAAGGGGCGGACACATTTAGGATTTGGGAATTCTTGAGGATGAATCCCCCAAAGCTTCTTTGGTTCAAGAACAACTGAGGATTCAAAAAACTTTGTCAAATAGCTTAAGAAGGTGTTTGAGGTGATGCACGTGATCAATAATGAAAGGGTTGAGCTAGTTGAATTTAAGCTGAAAAATGTGGCTAGTAATTGGTTCGACTAGTGGAGGGAGGGAAGGGATGAGGATGCACCACATCCGAGTGGACTTGTTTCGAAGAAGCTTTCTTAGGGCATTTCTTTTCCCGAAAACTGAAAGAGGCAAAGGTACGAGAGTTTGTTAATATGAAACAAGACTTCTTGAGTCCTCATGAGTATGGGATGACATTCAACCAACTATCACGCTATGATCTTGAGATGATTAAGATATGATGATCTAAATAAATTTGTTTGTTTCAGGTTTGGGTCGTGCATCTAGTAAATAGGGCAGAGCGACAATGTTGATCAGGGACATGGACTATCCCGATTGATTGTTTATGTGCAACAAGTTGATGAGGAGAAGGTGATGGACGTTGAAGAGTATAGGAACAAGAAACCCAATATTGTGAATGAGTCTAGGCAACAGAAGAGTGGTTCGAATCGACCATAGTCTGAGAAACAAAAGGTGTCTGCACCATCGTCTGCTCGTGCTCCTTTACACAGAAACAGGGTGAGCATCATGGCCAGAATTCACATGAACTACAAAGCTAGGCCAGCACAGTCTTAAGGAATCTTGGCACATAGCAATAGTTGGACTTCTGCATATACTATGTGTGGTAGAACCCACCTAGTTAATGTCGTGATATCTAGACAAGTTGCTTCAACTTTGGCCAAGAGGTTCACTTCATGAGATAGTTACCTAATAATAATCAAGGTAGTGGAAAATTGGGTAATAAAGCTCAATACTCAAAAGTTGCTCCACTAAACAGGGCTGCGCCTATAGGATCCACTTTTGGTACGGGCAGAGGGGAAAATCGGCTCTATGCCATCACTAGCCTCCAAGAGTAAGAGAACTTTCCAAATGTTGTAACGGTTATGATCAAAGTCTTTACTTTTGATGTTAATGCTTTGTAAGACCTAGGATCAAGTTGATATTTTGTACAACTTATGTTGCAAATCAGTTTGAGATTCTTCCTGAGAGTTTGTAAGCCTTTATGTGTTTCTATCCCATTTGAGAGTCTATTCTAGAGGAAATAGTCTATCCTTATTCTCCTATATCTATCAATAAAAAGGACACCATGGCTGACCTAGTGGAGTTTGACATGGTAGATTTTGATGTCACTTTAGGTATGGATTGGCTTCATGCGTGTTATGCATCAATAGACTATAGAACTCGAGTTATCAAGTTTCAAATTCCTAATGAGCCAATCATAGAGTGGGGTAGTAGTTCAACAGTTCCTAAGGGTCGTTTTATTTCGTACCTTAAGGCGAGTAAGTTAGATTCAAAGGAGTGTATCAATAACTTAGTCCGAGTTAATGATGTAAGTGCTGAGGTAGCTTCGATTTAGCCAGTTCCTATTGAAAAAGAGTTTCCAAAAGCTATATCTTGTTATCTACCTACAGTCCCTCCTGAGAGAGAAATAGAGTACGACATATATATAATTCCAGATACTCGTCCTATCTCTATTCCGCTATATTGAATAGCGCCAAAAATGTTAAAATTATCGAAAGAGCAGCTAAAAGATTTGTTAGATAAAGGTTTTATTCGACCAATTCTGTCATCTTGGGGAGCTCCGATCTTGTTATTGAGAAATAAGGATAGTTCCCTTAGGATGTGTATAGACTACCACCAATTGAATAAGGTTACAATCAAGAATAAGTATCCCTTTCAAAGGATAAATGATATTTTTGACCAACTTCAGGGTGCTAACTGTTTCTCGAAATTTGATCTCAGATCTGGCTACCATCAGTTAAGAGTTAGAGATTGTGACATGCCAAAGACAACCATTATGAGTTTATTTTGTTATGTCTTTTGGGTTGACCAATGCACCAACAACGTTCATGGATCTTATGAACAGATTCTTCAAGCCTTACTTAGATATATTTGTTATCATCTTCATTGATGACATACTAAACTATTCAAGGAATGAAGAAGATCATGCTAGTCACCTCAGAATAGTACTTTAGACTTTTAAATAGAAGGAGTTGTATGCCAAGTTCACCATGTGTGAGTTTTTTCTTAAGTCTATGACATTCTTGGGCTACATATTGTCTATTGATGGGATTAGAGTCGATACCTGAAACATAGAAATAGCTTAGAGTTGGCCTAGACCCATTTCTTCAAATAATTTTAGGAGTTTCTTGGGTTTGGCTGGCTACTATAGAAGGTTTATTGAGGAGCTTTCATCTATCACGTCTCTGTTGACAAAGTTGACTCAGAAGATAATTAAGTTTCAATGGTCTAAAGCTTGCGACAAGATCTTTAAGGAATTGAAAAAAAGGTTGACTACTCCTCTGATTTTGACCTTACCGGAGGGTACTCTAGGTTTTGTGATGTACTGTGATGCATCAAGAGTTGGTGTGGGTTGTGTGTTAATGCAGAAAGGCAAGGTCATAGCTTATGCCTCCATACAATTGAAAGTTCATGACAAGAACAACCCAACCCATGACTTAGAGTTGGTTTCTGTGGTTTTCACCTTGAATATATGGTGTCACTATTTTTACGACATTCATATGGATTTATTAACTAAACCACAAGTGCCTACATACCTAGAAGGAGCTCAATCTCAGACAAAGGAAGTGGTTAGAACTACTTAAGGATTATAACATGAGTATTATTTACCACCCAGGTAAGACTAATGTGGTTGTTGATGCCTTAAGTAGGTTATCCGTGGGGAGAGGGAGTTAGCTAAAAATGTGCACAAACTTGCACGCTTGGGAGTCAGACATATGGATTCCACAAAAGAAGGGATATTGGTGACTAATGAGGTTAAATTGTCACTAGTGTCTGAGATGAACGAAAAGAAATTCCAAGACCCTATTTTTCTTTATTTTACGGCGAATGTTTATAAGCAAAAAGTATTGTCTTTTGACCAAGGGGGAGATGATGTGTTGAAGTACGTGTAACACCCTAAAATGAACTAACATGAACTAGAGCTTCATAATTTTTTTTGAGTTAATTTTGTAATAAAATGAGTTATATTAGCAGTGTGTGAAGTTTGGTTTAGTTTGGAGGTCAAACGTCCAAGAACGTTTGAAAGGTGTGTCTCAGAATGTGTTAATGTGTTTTGATGTGTTTGAGTGAGTTTTATGTGTTCGTTTTAATCAAAATTGATGTAAGATGTAATAAAATGAGTTATATTATTTTCCTTAAGATGTTTTTGAGGTTTGGTTAAGTTGGAGGTCAAAGGTCCAAGAACGTCCATGACGTTCGGAAGGTGTCTCTTAGAAAGTGTTCATGTGTCTTCATGTGTTTGAGTGTGTTTTACGTGTTCGTTTTAATCGAAATTGATGTGGGATTTTCCTAATACCTACAAACCAATGTTTAGGGGCTTAACGTCCGGGTACGACTACACCTAGTACCCACGAAGGGCCCAAGAAGAGGACCCCGTCTCTTGGCAAGAAGCTGCCAAGCAGTGACCAAACAACAACCGAAGGGATGGCCTGTTTGTCAACAAACTATCGTCAACCATGGACGTTTACTGGAAATTCAATACAACTCTTGAATGGATCTAAGTCCTAACCAATGATCCTCCACCAATGGGCCGTCGATGGACAAACGGTCCATTGGTTGGAGCCGTCTGTGAGAATTGACCAAAAGATGTCACGTTTTGCAGCTTTGGTTTGGGGTGTTTTGTAAATTTACCCCAATTCTTTTATGACCCCAGGACTATATTTTTAGTGTTTTTAATTTATATTAGAATATTTTATGTCCTAGACCTAGACAAGACCCCTCACTTCAAATATTAAAACACTCACTCTAAAGAAAACTCTCTCAAGTCACCATTGGAGCTAGGACTCAAAGAACAACTAGGAGGGCTGGTTTGACGTTATTCTTAATAAAAATTAGTGTGTTTTCTTCTCATTGGGGTATGGTAGTAATGCTTGAAACCCCTTCCATTCAAGGAGTCATTTCTAAAAGATTTCAAAAAGGGTTTTCAAACTCTATCGTCTCCTAGTTTTGATTCTAAGCATAGGTCTTCATCTAAAAGTGTTTTACTGACTCAAATAGGTTTTTTTAAGTATTAATTGATGATTTTTATTTCAAAATCCTTATGAACTCATGTTTATGCATATTTCCAACTTTTAGCTTAAGAAATAGGTTAAATGAACATGTTTGTGTAGCGTATAAACTTTGGTTTTCTTATGTTGTTATTATTGCTTAACTACTGACCTAAGGGACATATTATGATAAAATATAGTAAAATTGGTTATAGGTGATGGAATCTTGGTTAAATGGTGAGTTAGTTATATTCAATAATTTTTATTATGAAATATTCTTGAGTGGTATGGTCCACCTTTTTAGTAGCTGTGCTTACTTATGTATTTGGATATATTTGTTGTTAATTGTGAGTATGGCTTTGAAGGCCTAATGTGTGAAATTAAGTGATAATGAATATGGTTCTTGTTTTTTTTTTTATGAAGCTTGAATTGTATGTCTTGCTTAGATTATGCCTAAATGAAGTAAGTGTATATGTTGAGCATCCTAGTGTGTAAGAAATGATGAATAAAGGTGTAATCATGTGTAGAGTTTAGATTTATGAAAGTGATGATTTATGTGAAAGATCTTCTCATGTGTACACACACACTGACACTTTGAATGACTGAATGAATAATTGAAGTTAAAGAATGTGAATGAAAAAGGTGAGTTTTTGGGTGAGCACTCATTGTGAGTTTATATGAAGTGTTTATTAGCAACCTCACTACCTCCAAAGAGCTTTCTAATGTATGTTGAAGGATAGATACCCTTTGCGAATTGAGATACGGCGTCCGAAAGTTATCCTTGACCTTTAGTAATGAATGTTAAAGACTCCCTAGGGAAGTTATGCTTAGCACTGAGAGAATTTGAAGAAGGGGTGGGTGCACATTGTGGATAGAGATGTTGTACCTAATGTACTCTTTGAGATGAGTACTCCTTTTTCGTAGAGAGTGAGTTACTTAGTAGCAATATCCTTATCCCTTAACTATGCGCCCACATAGGTGTAGCTATTGGGAAATCTATGTAAAAGCTAAGAGAAAGACCCCACCCTTTGCAAGTGGGGAAGCCTCATCTGATAAGGGTAGTATCGGTAGTCCATTTCTAGATCTCATGGTCTATCTTGGTTAAATCTATTTCTCCACAAAACAATGAAAGAACTAAGTCTCATAAAAGAACGTACTACTTAGGGTAGGTGATGGTATGAGACACTATCTATCTATTGCACTAAGCAGACCATCCGAGAATGGAGTCTTGGTGTGTTCTATCATGTGTTGTAAATAAAGTAAGATAAATTAAGGTCTAATGATAAGGAAGTATGTGATGAAGTTAGGAGTGACTAATTTAGGGCGCTTAATCCAAGGGAATCCTCAAGGAGCAGTAAGTGGGAGTAGTAGTACGGGATGCTACTCTAACATTGCACTTAGTGTAACTTATAGGTCCTATTGGAGAAGGGTACTTACATGAAATCCTTCTTGTATGAATGTCTTTCATATACCTAGCCAAGAGTGTGGATTTGATTTCCGGACTAGGTAAGCCTATGGTTGGTGGTCTTAATGATCGCTTTGGTGTGTCTTGAAGGGGTTGTGTGGGCGTTCCCTTCTTGTGTAATCTTAATGAGTCTTAGGATAACTTTGTTAGGTAAACATTTTCAGAAATAAGTTCACATTGCTTGTAATGAGTTGTTCACTATAACATGTCACTGCTTCACTGTTTTTAACTATAAGATTTTTGGAGTTCACTGTAAAGTGACTCCTTATGCTAAAATTATGGAACTCTTTTATTATGTGTTATATTATGATGCTTATACTATTTTAACTCTATAGTCATGAAAGTTTTACTTATTTGGAATGAAAGATTATTATTTTACTAAAATTTTCCTTTTCGCATGTTTTTGCATATTCCATACTTAGTACATTATTTTGTACTAACCCCATACTTTTATATACTTAATAAGTATACGTTGGAGGCGTTTGAAGACTAGAAGACAAAGCTTGTGAATCTATCCACTGAAGATTAAGTATGCCCTCTTATATTCGAGGATGTAGTTCTATTTCTTAATTTCTATCTTTACGAATTATTAGGTATTTTCAATTAATGTAAAGGGTCATGTCCCTATGATATTTATGTCGTATCTTTAAGTTGGATTGCGTAGACGAGATCAATCCTTAGATTTTATGAAAAATGTTTTTATTAATTTATTCATGAAATTTTTTAATTCCGTACTACTTTTAATGTATTATGTAATGAATGATAGCTAAGGCTTCTACAAGACCTCCGAAAGGTCAAGTACACAATTGTTACGACCTAATGGATTTCCCTTCTTTTAGGGGGTTCTTTTGAATCCTTAAAAACTTGGTATCAGAGTATAATTAATGGAAAATACTTTAGGGTCTACAGTCTCACAAGCCACGTCTAGTAGATTCTTGCTCATTCGTGTGAGTCGCGACACATCCATGGATGAGAGACTACAAAAGGATAGAAGTTTCACTTTCTTCATTATTCTAATGTTGTACCATAGAGTTAGATGTATCTCTCAACCCTTTCTCTTTCTGTTTATTAGACATGAATACGAGGAGAGCAACCGCTAAGAGGGAGGAGAAAGGTGTAGATAATGAGAGAATCCCTCCCCGTGTTTACCAAGCTCCTATAGTCGTCCTAGAAAATGTGAATGAGGTGGTTCCCCCTTCGGAACGTCAAAGGGCCCAAGGACCTCAAGCTCCCTTTGTTTAAGGGGATATGACTAATGCGAAGTTGAGGGATGCCCCAATGAATATGTCCCAACTCATGACGGCCCTAGCTCAAGTCGTCACTAATCATTTGGTTGTCCAAGGTAATAAAAGGTAGACCTCAACCTAATGTAAGTACTCCAACTTCTAGAGTTCGGGATTTCATGAGGATGAACCCTTGTACTTTCCATGGAACTAAGGTGGATGCAGATCCACTAAGCTTCATAGATGACATATTCAAGGTGGTAGATGATAAAGGGGTGACCCATAAGGAGAGAGCGGAGATAGCCTCTTACTAACTCAAGGATGTGGATCAAGTGTAGTTTGAGCAATGCAGGGATGAGAGACCTTTAAGGGATGGTCCGGTAGATTGGCAGGTGTTCAAAGAGGCTTTTCTAGATAGGTTTTTTCCTTTGGAGTGAGGGGAGAAGAAGATTGTTTAATTCATGAATGTTCGTCAAGGGGTAATGAGTATGCAAGAGTACTCCTTTAAATTCACCCAGCTCTCTAAGTATTCCCCGACCATTTTAGCAACCCTTGAGATAGGATGAACAATTTGAGATGGGAGTGTCTAGATTGGTGGAAAAGGAGTGCCGTAACGACAATCCTCTTTAATGACATGGATATCTCTAGACTCATAGTGTATGCACAACAAATTGAGGAGTCCGAAATTAGGAAGATAAGAAAAGAGGGTTAGAGGGCTAGGTTGGATGATTTTAGTCACAAAAAACCGAGGAGGAGGTTCTATCAACAAGAGTCTTCCATGGGGAATAAGGATAGAGTTTCAAACAAAAATTCCCAAAGTGGTGGCTCTACTTTTGAGATACCTCAGTGTACTACTTGTAGAAATCAACACTTGGGTAAGTTCATTGACGCAATGGATGTTTGCATTGCATGTAGTAGTAAGACTTACAAAATTAGGGACTGCCCCAACATCAATGCAAATGGAAAAGCGGTCAATCAAGCTTCCCTAGATCCTAATGCTCCAAAGAAGAACCCTCCCTATGGGATGGGGGCTAGGAAGGAGAAATAATTGGGATTTAATAGTCCCCGTAAGTCTTAACCGTTTGTGATATTCTTTTTATGTTATAAGATGATTTTATATTGTTTTATGCTTCATATGATCATGCCATCTTGATGAATTACTCAAGGAATGGATTTTTTAAATTTAAGCATGTTTCACTGTGTTATAGTGATATTCACTGTAAAATTTTTGAATTTTGAAAAAAATTCGTTGTCTTTAATTAAAGATTCAATGTATGTAAAAGTGATGTATATAATCATGTATAATGTTGTAGAAGGTAGTTCCTCCATAAAAGAAGGATAAGGGTGAGTTTTAAATTTATGAAGTTTTGCAAAAGTTTTTTATGTTTTAAAGTGTGTGAAAGTGTTAAATTTGTGCTCCTTGTAGTTGGTGATTTGATTGTAAATGTTTGACCATGAACGTAATGTGTTATGTTTTGCTAATAGATCCCTTGACGATCTTAATGTTTTGGTGTCATTCGAAGAAGAATGTAATTCCATGTAGGGGAAAATGTAACACACTAACACGAACTAAGGTTAACTAGAGCTTCGTGATTGTTTCTTGAGTTAATTTTTTAATAAAATGAGTTGTATTATTTTCCTTAGGCAGTGTGTGAAGTTTGGAGGTCAAACATCCAATAACGTTCATGACGTTCGGAAGATGTGTCTTAGAAAGTTTTCATATGTCTTGATGTCTTTGAGTGAATTTTACGTGTTTGTTTTAATCAAAATTGATGTGGGATGTTAGTAATACCTAAACTACTATGTTTAGGGCTTTAATTCCTAGGTATGAATCAACCTAGGACCCAAGAGAGGCCCTAGAAGAGGACCCCATCTCTTGGAAAGAAGCTGACAAGTAGTGACAAACGATTACCCAAGGAACGGTCCATTGTGAACAAACGGTCAATCGACCATGGGCGTCGACTGGACCTTCAAGAGAGCTCTTGAATGGAGCTAAGTACCAACAAATGACCATCCACCAACGGGCCTCTAATGGACAAACAGTCTGTTGGTTGGAGCCGTCTGTAAGGACTGCCCAAAAGCTGTCACGTTTTGCAGTTTTGGCTTGGGGTGTTTTCTAAATTTACCCCAAGTCTGTTATGACCCTAGGAAAATACTATTAGTTTTTTAAGGTATCTAATATTAGTTTTAAGTCATTGACCTCAACAAGACCTCTCAGTTCAAATATTCAAACTCTCACCCTAAAGAAACTCTCTGAAGTCACCATTGGAGCTAGGACTCAAGGAAGAACTAGGAGAACTTGTTGGACGTGTTTCTTCATCAAAATTAGTGGGTTTCTTTCTCATTGAGGTATGGTAGTCATCCTTGATTTTTAAAAGATTTCAAAAAGGGTTTTAAAACTCTATCTTCTCCTTGTTTTGATTCTAAGGATGGGTCTTAATGTAAAAGCATTTTAATGATTCAAATAGGTTGTTTCTAGTGTTAATTGATGATTTTAATGTCAAAACCCTAATGAACTCATGTTTATGCATATTTCCAACTTTTTGCTTAAGAAATGGTTAAATGAATATTTTTGTGTAGGGTGTGAACCTTGGTTTTGTTATGATGTTGTTATGGTTTAGCTACTTCTCTAAGGGCCATATTACAATAAAATGTTGGAAATATGTTATAGGTGATGGAAGCTTGGTTAAATGGTTCGGTATGTATATTCTATAACTTTTATAATGAAATGTTCCTGAGTGGTATGGTCCACCTTCTCGGTGGAGGTGTTTACTAGATCAATTTGGATATATTTGGTGTTAATTGTGAGTATGGCTTTGAAGGCGTGATGTGTGAAATGAAGTGATAATGAAGATGGTTCTTGTTTATTTATTTTATGAAGCTTGAATTGTATGTCTTGCTTAGATTATGCCTAAATGAAGTAAGTGTATATGTTGAGCATGCTACTGCGTAAGAAATGATGAATGAAAGTTTACGCATGTCTAGAGTTCAATGTTATGAAACTGATGATTTATGTGAAAGATGTTCTAACATGTACACACACACTCACACTTTGAATGAATAAATGAATTATTGAAGTTAAATAATGTAAATGAAAGGGGTGTTTTGGGTGAGCATTCATTGTGAGTTTATATGAATTTTTAAGTAGCAACCTCACTATCTCCCAAGATCTTTCTAATGTAGGTTAGATGATGGATACCCATTGCGAGTTCAGATGGGATGTCCAAAAGTTATCGTTGACCTTTATTAATGAATGTTGAAGACTCTATGGGGAATTTATGCTTAGCACCGAGAGGATTTGAAGAAGGGGTGGGTGCACATTGTGAGTAGAGATGTTGTACCCAATGTAGCTCTTGAGATGAGTACTCCTTTTTAGTAGGGAGTTAGTTACTTAGTAACAATCTCCTTATCCCTTATTTATGCACCCGCATAGGTGTAGCTATTGGAAAATCCATGTAAACGCTAAGAGAAAGACCGCACCCTAGGGTGCTCCCTTCTGTTAAGGGTTACTTTAGTGTTGTTACGATACCAAGGTAGATAATGCGTACCTAAGGCTGATGGACTCCAAGAGAGGATCATGTAGAATGAGTATAGATCCGATAATCCTTTCATCCGGGTTCCACCAAGATTTACCGCGAATTGAGAGAGGTATACTGGTAGGAAGGTATGAAAAAAGACAATACTGAATTTGTTGCCAAGTGCCCAAATTGCCAGCAACTTAAAGTAGAGCATCAAAGACCTGGAGGTTTGGCTCAGAATATAGAACTTCTGAAATAGAAGTTGGAGATGATTAATATGGACTTTTTCACAGGGTATCCAAGGTCTCGCATGCAAAAGATTCTATTTGGGTAATCGTATATATAATGAAAAAATCAGCCCACTTTTTGCTGGTAAAGACTACCCATTAAGCCGAAGATTATGCTAAGATGTACATTAAAGAGTTTTAAGACTTCATGGGGTTCCAGTCGCCATTATTTGAGAGAAGGGTGCAAAATTTACTACTCAAATCTGGAAGTATTCCAAAAAGTTTAGGGTTCGAAGGTGAACTTCAACACTACTTTTCATCCTAAGACAGATGGACAAGCAGAGCTTACTATGCATACCTTATAAGATATGTTCAGATCTTGTGTGATTCATTTCAAAGGGAATTGGGATGATCATGTACCTCTCATTGAGTTTGCCTACAATAATATCTACCATTCGAGCATCAAAATGGATCCATACAAAGCTCTTTATGGGAGAAGATAAAGATCTCCTATTGGAAGGTTAGAAGTTGGTGAAGTAGGGTTGATAGGACTAGATCTAGTTCACCAAGCCATGGAGATAGTGGATGTGCTTCAAGAGAGGTTGAAGATGGCACAGAGTCATCAAAATTCCTAAACAAATGTTGGGAGGAGGATGTTGGAGGTTGAGGTGGACGATTGCGTATATGATAAGTTTTAACCCATGAAGGGTGTTATTAGGTTTGGTAAGAAGGGGAGAATTAGACCCCAAAATATTAGACCTTATAGAATATCCAAGAGAGTTGACAGTGTAGCTTATGAATTGGAGCTACCACAAGAGTTAGCATTGGTTCATCCGGTATTCCATATTTCTATGTAGAATAATTGTATGGGTCATCCTTCATTGATTATACCAACTCAGAATGCCATGATTAAGGATAACTTATCCTATAAACAGATACCGTTTCAAATTTTGTATCGCCATGTTCGCAACTTGAGAACAAAGGAAGTTGCATTAGTCAAGTTCCTTTGGAGGAACAGATTTATTCATGAAGCGACTTGGGAAGCTGAAGAGGATTTGAAGAAGCAATATCCACATCTCTTTGAATCGAAAGAGAATGTAAGTCAAGGTACTAAATTCTTCTTTTATTACTCTATAAGACTATGTGTAAGAATGTTATTACTTGCTTTTTGATTGTTAAATTTGAACTTGATGTTACTATTTTTAGCATAGTGAAAAAAATCTTATTCGAGGATGAATGTTCCCAAGGGGGATGTGAGGAACCCAAAATGAATTAGGTCCAAATAGAGCACAAAATGTGTATCATTATCTTATAAGGTCTAAAAATGGTGAATTATTGTATTAGAAGTTATTTTGAGGAAATCAAAAGAGTTTGGAGGTAAACTGTCCAAGTTGTTCGAAAGTTAGCCTTTAGATGTGGTAGTGTGCCTTAGTATGTTTCGTGGAGTTTTAAGTAGTTTTAGGGGTTCAAATTATAGGAAAGGTTCTTGAAACATAGATTACATGATTAGGGTTGAAACGTTTGGGAACGACTACCTAAGGACAACCCTAAGGGTCCTTCATAAGGAACCAAACATTGGGATGAAACTGTCCAAAAAAGTCCACTACCACGACTATCTAATTGACACCCGTCGTCCCACCTACGCCCCATCGATGGGGGCCATTGCATCAAACTTAGGTATGGGAGTTCAATCCCAAAACGATCAGCCTCTGACAAAAATGGTGGCTTGCCAGTATGGCCCATCGTCTATTCGATTACTATTGATGCTTTTTGTCGATTGACAGTTGTAATTTCTGCAGTCGTCTAAGCCAAGGGTGGGGTAATTTGGTAAATTTATATAACGTCCAAATAAATTCATGTACAGTTATTATAGGTGTTTTTAGGTATATTTTTTTATATTTAAACAATAAATGATCCATTTAGACTATAGACCTCAAATCAAAACTTCTCCCTCTCCAAAACTCACTCAAGAACACCATAGAAGAAGAAGAGTCATTGCTGGCACTTTTTATGAAGAAATTCACCAAGTCTTCAAGTTGGGTGTAAGCCTCAAATATAAGGTGTGTTAAGGTTATTCATCTATGGATTCCTCATAGGTATTCCCCGATTGTGAGTCCAAAAGACCCCAATCTCGAAAAGGTATTGATTGCATTGTGGGTAACGCTTTATTGTGATCTGAATCTAGTGGGTAGCATTCAATTATGTTTATACAATGATTATGTAATGTTTTCACGTGGTTTCCTTGATTAATTCATGTTTCGATGATGAAGGTGATCATTGTTGGTTTAGGCCATAAGATTAAAGATGAAGGTTCTAAGTTTATCTTCTTAATTCAATTGTTTTATATTCTAATTGATCATGATAGTATACGTAGATATGAATTGAAATAGACCTAATTGGTTGAGGATGATCTTGACTATTAAAATAGAATTGAACCTATATGGTCATATATGACTAGATTTACCTTCTAATGATCACATTGAATGAATTAACTTGTAATTGGACATGGATCATGATATATTGAAGGTTGAAATCGATTATAGGGATTGTATGCATTTATGATAGGGCTTTGGGGGTAAATTCATTGTGATGGGATTGTTATGATGTTGCCTTTCTCTTTCCATTTAGACACGAACAACCTAGGGGAAGAAAATTCTCACACATAGATGAATTCTAGGTTGACTTAAGAACCTAAAAAAAACATCATGATAGACTAAGACTAGCCTAAAGTTAATTGATGTTTTCTTGTGTAAGCGACTTGGTAAGGTAAGACCAGGCTGTGATAGCTTAATATGCTAGATCTCATGGAATCTTGAGATTGTAGATCTCATGGTAGCTTGGGATGGTGAATCTCAAGGGGGCTTGAGTTGAAATACTCATGGTAGCTTGAGATGGTTAATCTAATTTAGGCTTGAGGTAAAATACTCATGGTAGCTTGGGAGGGAGGAAGCAAGCTCTCCTGTGTTTAGCTTGATCTTGTGTGGCAAAGATTTTTTGTCAGTTAGCTTGATTTGGTTAGGCCAAAACCATGCCATGGCAGCTTTAGGGGAAAGGCCTATACTCTCCTAATGGTAGCTTGATTTGAATGCAAGGTGCATTTCATGGAATTCCTTGAGATAGAATTCTCATGGTAGCTTAGGGTTGAGCATTCATGCTACCTTATGGATTAGCTTGCATCTACATGATTGGTTGCGTGGTTGTTAGGTTGGGATATTGTATCCTTCATTTGTTAGCTTGGATTATATGATGAGATGCTTTCCATGGTAGTAGGTCTATTATGTTGGAATGTTATGCATAATAGAAAAGAGTGCAAGATAATTTAGCTTGGGGTAGGATAGCCTATAGAATTACTTAGTATGAATGGTAGTTTGGGATTTCATCCATACATGTCACGAGTATGACTTGAAGCTACCTATGACATGACCCCTACATGATGTATGATTATCTTAGTTAGTTTCTTTCCATGCCATGATTAACTTTAGATGGAAGATCGTTGTCAATATGAGATAGGTCTACTAGAGACTCCTAAACTAAAATGAAAGAGAATAGGGTGACGTCAAGATATGTTTAGGGTTTGTGGTAGAATACTATTCCTCACATGCATTGCACAAGTGTTCTTTGAGGTGTCCATTAGGTATAGTAATCATATATTATGATGAACTAAGGTCTTAATTATGAGAGCTGATTATGATCAAGAATGACCAAAGAGAGGTACTTAGCTTTGGTAATAGTTTAGCATGCTACCTTAGCCTTGCACAAGTATACTTGGAGGAGGCTTGTGAAATAGTTCATTAGAGTAAGAAGGACAATGGTTTAAGTATGAACTCTTACATAAGCTTTATGATGCTTTATTATTCTTATGATATTCATGTTATGCTTATGGTTTTATCTCTTATGATTATGTCTATTGTTCACTAATCCTTTGAGATATCTTATGTTTGGTATGATAGTTTCCATACTTGGTACATTTAGTACTAACGCATATTCTGCAAACATTCTAATCCAACATAGGGTCTTGATGATATTGAGTTGCTTTGAAGGGTAGAGTTTCCAAGGCTTTCAAGAAGTCCAGATTGGTGAGTCCTCATAGCATCCAGGACACCACCCTATGTGTTCTTTTATGTTCTTTCTATGTTTAGACTCTTATGGGATGTGTGCCAACACATTTGTACTCATGTTTAGATAGATATCTGTAGAGACATATGATAGAAAGGCTTTTGTTTTATTATGTGACTTCCGCATTATATTTTTGAGAAAAAGTTCTAATTTTGTACTACTTTTCATATACATGCAATGAAAGATGTCTAAGGTCTTGTACAATACCTAGAGAGGTCAAGTACGCCGTTTTACTTTTAGGGGCTGTTTCTAAGTTGTGACAAACTTGGTATCAAATTATAAGGCTATGAAATGGTCTTAGGATGTCTCAAAATCACATCTCGTAGAGTCTTATTCATCGATATGAGTTGCGACACATCTATAAGTAGGAGGCTATGGTATGCTTAAGAAAGGTTCAGTGCTTCATTCTTCAAGTCATGTCGTAAAGTGTGTCTTTAGTAGACCTTTTTTCTAATGTTTGCTTAGGATTTTGTCCAGGTTATGGCTAACCTAGGACTAACGCTAGAACTGAAGGAGATGGCAATGAGCATAAAGAGGTTCCTCCCCAAGGAAATCAAGTCCCTTCTCAAGTTCCCAATGATGCACAAGTGGGGAATATTACTTTAGAAGAGTTTAGGGCTTCTATTAATTTGTTGGCTCAAGCCTTTGACGACCCAAGCCATTATGGAGGTGGTGGCAGACCCTATTGGAGGAATGAGTCCCTATAGGATTAGGGAGTTCTTGAGGATGAACCCTCTGAAATTTAGTGGCTCCAAGGTGGAGGAGAACCCAAATGGGTTCATTGATGAGGTTTATAAGACTCTTGCTATCATAAGATTGACCTCTAGAGAGAAAGAAGAGTTATTCAATTATCAATTGAAAGTTGTAGCTCAAGTTTCGTATGAACAATGGAAAAATTCTAAGTCGGTAAGGGCGGGTACCATAGAGTGGAATACTTTTCAGTCAGATTTCCTTGAAAGGTTCTTTCCTAGGGAATGGAGGGAGGCTAAGTTGGAGGAATTCATAAACCTCAATCAAGGCAATTTGAGTGTTAAGGAGTATTGTCTTGATGTTCAATCTTTTGTCTAAGTATGCTCCAATCTTGGTATCAAATCCTAGAGACTTAATGAATAGGTTCATGACGGGGATGTCTGAAGTCGTAAAAGAAGAATGTCGTATGGCAATGCTTGTTGATGATATGCATATCTCCCGAATAATGGTTTTTTCTCAACAAATACAAGAGTCCAAACTTAAGAAGGATAAAAAGAGAATTAGGATGGATAATGATGGATCCGATTCATCTTGATTGGCAATGATTCTTGGTCAGGCCAACTTACTTTGGTTATGACAAAACCATGTTATGGCAGTCATAGGGGAAAGGATTATACTCTTCTAATGTTTGCTTGATTTCATGCAAGGTGGATTTCATGGTAGCTTGATTTGCATGCAAGGTGCATTTCATGGAATATCTTAAGATAGAATTCACATGGTATCTTAGGGTTAATGATTCATTCTCCCCTATGAACTAACTTGGATCTACATGATTGGTTGGATGGTGGTTAAGGTGGGACTATTGTATCCTTCCTTTGTTAGCTTGGATTGTATGATGATATGCTTTCCATGGTAGTATGTCTATTATGTTAGCATGTTAAGTTTAATACAGAAGAGTACAAGATAAATTAGCTTGGAGTATGATATCTTGTAGAAGTACTTAGTATGGATGGTAGTATGAGATCTCATCTATACGTGGCACAAGTACGACTTGAAGCTACCTATGACATGAGCCCTACATAATGTATGCGTAGCTTTGATAGTTTCTTCCCATGAAATGATTGACTTAAGATGGAAGTTCCTTGTCAATATGAGAAAGTTCTACTAGAGACACTGAAACTAACACGAAAGGGAATATGGAACTAAGTCATTTCTTCAAACGAAAGCATAAGGGAACTAAGTATTTCCTAAGAGTTGATTTAAGTTTCAAATTCAAGTTAAGAAAATACTAAAGAGGTAAGTTCATTTATCAACAGCTATACGGTATAACACCTCATAACTCATAATATCTTATAATAATCTAAGAAACTAAAAATTTAATTTTTGGAAAGAAATGGGAAACTCCGGAGAATTTACTAAGATGTGAAAATTCTATTTTTGGCCATTATTAAATAGTCATAATTTCTAGCTAAGGATGAGTTAGAATAAGTTCTTTATATGGTTGTAAATCCTTTGAATAGATTTTTCCAAATCCACCGAGTTTGTGCAATTTCTATATTGTATGAGAGAGATATTTCTAACAGAAATTGGGTTTTTGGATTGAGAAAGGTCCCACTCTGGATTTTTGTAAGGGTAAACTTTTAATTTCACTTTAATATTTCCTAATTAGTTTTGAAGGTTTATAAGGGTAAAACTAAGTGTTAATTCAGTTTCAAAAAATTATTCACGCTTAGGTCTTCGGAGAGAAGAGAAGAGAAGAAGAAAAAGGGAGAAAAAGTTCAAGAATTCTTCAAGAACACCAAGATCTTCGGGTGAAATTCATCGGGGTTGATCCCTACGAAGGTATGTAAGATCTTTCTGTTTTGGGTTATTTCACCCACACACCAATTTGTTTAATTTAACGAAGTTTGAATAGATTGAATGATGAACATTCAAGTTGTTGAAGAAGAATGGTTGAATTCTTCTTTGTTGAGTTGTGGTATGTTTAGTTGATTGGATTAGTGTTTCCGAGTTGTTTTTCATGTAAAATCTATTGGGTATTGAGGTTATGAGTGATCCTAAGTGATAGAGGTAAGATCCATTGAAGTTCAGAAGGTTTAGAGATGAAAAATGGAGAGGTAAAGTCTGCAATCCCGTCTAATAGACCCTGGTCGGAAAGTCTCTGTCCATCATGCTCTGGCGCGCCGTGCTAGCTGAAGCCTCTCAAGACAGATTCTTTCCATCTGGATTTGGTGCTCCACACATCTAAGAGTTCCAAGGACGCATGTAGACCCCGTTCTTTCCCCATTTTTTCGTACTAGTTCCCAAGTGATGTACCACACTTCTTAGTTGATTCCAACACTCTAAGGTACATCTAAAAATCATGGAATCACTCATAAACATGAGATTACGAACCTTGAATCCATAATTCAAATCAATATAAGTTTAGATCAAAGTCATGGAACTTAAGAAGTCAAGTCTAAAGCTATGAAACAAGTTAAAGTAGAGTTTCTTAATGTTTTCAAGAGTCTTATTTAAACATTTTAACTTAGCTTTAAGGATCAAGTTTCGAGTTGACTAAAGAGTAAAAGCCGAAGTCTTTCCTTAAAAGAAGTATAAGGGAACTAAGTATTCCTTTAAGAGTTGATTAAGATCAAAAGTTTCAAGTCAAGCAAAGAGTAAAGAGTTGAGTTCACTTCTCAAATGATTTCACGAAACTAAGTATTCCTTAGAAATTTTATAAATGGTTTTTTACATTTATGTAAAAACGAAACTAAGATTTCCCAAAAGAGTTTTGAACAAGAAAAGGGAACATTGATTCCAAAAAGCTGGGTGTTGAGAAATTATCTCACCCAAAGAAAGGAAGTTATTTTAATAACATAAGCTAAAGTATATTTTAGGAGTAGTATTGAGCCCAGATGTGGAGATAATTGTTCATATTAACTCAAGTCCCCACGCAAACCATTTAGCCATCATGGGTGTTAAGGTGTCATACTTTTTAAATGATCACGTAAGTTAAGCTAGTGGATCCACTAATTTATGGAGTCAAAAGAGACATGGCAAAGTACCGGACAGTTCTAGCAATGTGGGCAAGACATTGTATCACCACTTAGGCTCATAGAGGATGTTGTCAGTTAGAGAATCTCCCACAGTACTATATTACTTTCATATATAAGTAAATTTGAGTTTGCTATTGCATTTCCTTTAATGAACTAAGTTGTTTTACTGTTTTACAAGGTTTATATATATCACATGTGTTTTAAATTTCTTTATATACATATATTAAGTTGAGTAATTTTTTTGAGTTGAGTTGAGCAGAGCCAAGGTAATTTCATCTTAGTCTCATCAATCTTAAGTTGTTGTTTAGCATTACAACTCGCATACTTGTAAATTCAATGTACTGATGTCAGTTGGCCTATGTTATCTTATTATATAGACTCAAGTAAACAGGATCATCTTCCAGCGCCTCGTTCATCCAATTTAAACACTCAGAGTAAGTGATGAGCCTCATTACATTCTGGACGATCCTTTTATATGTTTTCCAGTCTTTAAATTATAAAATTTTGTGGGGTTTGTCCCGAAATTCATCTTAGTATGTTTAGACGCTTTATAGACGGATATTCAGTCTTTTAGTTTAGTTGAGTCTCTTAATTTATAGATATTTAATTCTGAGACGTAAGTGACATTTTGGCAAAGACAATTAATTTAAGTTATTTATGAGAATGTTCTTATTTTTTATTGAGTAAGTCTTCCGCTGAGTTAAATAAGTCAGGGCAAAGGTTCACTCAAGGCTTGAAATGGTCATTGGGTGTCGGTGACGTCATGTGTAGGCTCAGGGCGTGACATAAGAGAATTAAGTATTCCCTAAAAGTTTATAAATGTCTTCACATTTAATTTATGCGGAAAATAAGATTTCTTATAAGAGTTTTGAACAGGAAAAAGGAACATTTGTAACACCCCGTAGCCAAAACAGACCAAAAGTTAGTTCTTTTAAAAAATATGTAGGTGCTATCAACGGTGGCATCGACGTACTACACAACAGTCGATGGGATCAGAAACTCCTAAAATTTTCAGCCTAGAAAAATTGGTTAAGTCTTTGACGACTGACGGACTTACGGTCGTTAGGTCAAACGACGGTCCGTAGTCCGTGACCGTCGATCAAGACTCCCTGGAACCACTCTCTGACAAGATCTATGGATGACCAGCATGGTTCGTAGGTGGACCTACGATCCGTGGGCGGAAATTTGCAGCCAGTTAAGGAAAATGCAGTTGGGTCAACTTAAAATGATCATAACTCTTAGAACAAAATGAATTAGGTCTCCCATGAAATACCCACATATATATAATTAAATTATCTTTCCATTTCCAGCGACCTTGCTAAGATCAGACCTCCGAGTATAGAGTTATGCCCATTTAAAAAAAGGCCTATCGAACAGGCCCTCACGACGGACCCAACGACGGGGCGTCAGACGCATGACTGACTGGCAGTCCTGGCTGTCTTGAGGCCCGACAGCAACCTTCCCAGGGGTCTTTTTGACCTTTCCCACTCCGTTTAAACCATAAGTTACTCTTTTTTACCCTAAATCATCAGCTTATTGTCATTTTAAGACTATAAACATGATTAAAACATATCCAAGTCAAATCATTAAATCAAAACTTCAAAAATTAGAAGTAAGATAGGAGAAAAAAAGCTCAAAAACGCCACAAGCTCCAGCAGTTCCAGCCCCGAAACTTAAATATTTTTATGTGGATTTGATCACCAGGTATGTGGGATTTCATTACTGGGTTCCTTTAACCTATTAGGTCTTTAGTTTTCAGTGAAATTCATGATTCTCTTGTCACGATTAAACTAGGGTTTCTAGAACTTTGATAGAACTTTATGAATTTATTAGTTTTATGTTCTAAATCAGATTATCATGTTTTTATTCACTTTATTGCATGAATTTCAAAACCCTAGTTTTGTATTTCTCTAGTTCTTGAATTACACATGCTAGGTCATATAATTCATACACTTCAAATATACATGTCTTTGTTATAAATACATAATTACCATATTAATCGTTGCATTCTCATTTTGCATTTTCAGCTTCGATCAATACAGCATTTACAGAAATTATGATATAATTAGTTAATTGACAGAATTCATTGGGTGTAGCATAATACGGAGTTGGACTAGGGTTTAGCATACCAAATAGTCCCAAAACAACTAGCCAAGAAGGTTGTAAGTCCCCTTCATGGGCAATCCGTTTAGTGATTACGCAAGCATGCCTTTATACCTTTGGCCGGGTATATTGGATCCTCTCGATGGGGCGTGTACATCGTACTCCACATTTAGTTCATGTAGTTTTATTATCGGTAATTAGAAGCCACACAGTTCAGTCAGAGTCTCTGCATTGACCATTTATCAGTATATTTAGTATTTAGTTCAGCATGTTATAAATTGGTCATTGCATCCAGTTAGCTCAGAAATTAGCACATCACGTTCAAATTATTATACTTGTTTTTGTGCTTGTTCAGTTATGCTTTATTTTAGCTTTACTCTATCCTACATGCTCAGTACCTTTCAAGTACTGACGCATACTTGCGCTACATCTTCTCGTGATGTAGATTCAGGTTCTCAGCATCCAGATCACGCATAGATCGATTTCCCGATCTCTAGTTCAACTGATTCAGTTGTGAGTCCTCATTCTCCGATGACAACAGTCGTGAGTTACATTTCAGTATTTAGTCATTAGTTTTTTTTTGTTAGATTTAGCTGGGGCTAGTCACAGTATTTCTAGTCTTGTTTAGAGGCTATTTTCAAATTTAGTTAGATTCAGCTTAGTATTGAGTTAATCTTTCTTTTGTTATAAACTCATAGTTTTCAAATATTTCAGTTATAGAATATTAGTATTCCCAATCTTTTCATTTTAAGTATTATTTAGCTTTCGCAACAGTTTATTATCTTTAGTATGCTCATGATCATGCCACCTGGATTAGCTTGGGATCACTTGTGGTCCCAGGTTCCGTGTTCGCGTCTCGGGGCTAGTTCGAGGTATAACAAAACTTGGTATCAGAGCACCTGGTTGAAGTGTCCTAGGATGTCTGAAAAGCCGCTCAGTAGAGTCCTTTTCATGGGTGTGAAGTGTCCTACATCTAATGTTAGGGATTCTATGAAGTGTTTTAGGAAAAAACATCACTTTCTTGTTACTCTTATCATGCGTATGATATGATCTTATTCCAATCAGCTGGTTGTAGTTCCTAAAAATAGAAATGATCGATCAGTGGAAGCCAAAGTTTGTGATTTTCTTAGGATGAACCCGTCTATGTTTTTAGAGTCTCATGTTGGTAAGGACCCACAGAAGTTCATTGATGAGGTCAAGAAAATATTTGGTATGATGTCAGTAACTAGTAGTGATAGGTGAGATTGGCATCCTACAAACTCAAGGATGTGACTCACACATGGTTTACTCAGTTGAAAGACAATAGACATGACTTTGTCTTTTGTAACATAGTATAGCAGCCCAATTCAGTGTTGGTACCAAAAAATCTCTCAAGACCTTTCTCAATCTCTACTCCCGTCGATGACCCAGTTATAGATAGACGGGTATACAGAAATTGCCCAGTCATAGTCTCTTAGAAAGTCACCTCAGTAGATCTAGTAGAGTTAGAAATGGTTGACATCGATGTCATTATAGGCATGGATTGGCTACACTGATGTTATGCCTCAGTCGATTATAGAACTACGATTGTTCGTTTTCCGTTTCCAAACGAACCAATCGTAGAATGGAAGGGTAGTAGCCTAGCGCCTATGGGTTAATTTATTTCTTACCATAAGGCCAGAAAGATGATACCGAAGCGTTATCTCTATCATGTAGTTCGGGATAAGGGTTGTAGCTTTGAAACCCCATCCCTTGAGTCAGTTCCAGTAGTGTGTGAATGTCGAGATGTATATCAAAAAGATTTTCCCAGGGTTCCTCCCGAAAGGGAAATTGACTTTGGAATTGATATCCTTCCAGATAACCAGTCTATTTCAATTCCTCCTTACAAAATGGCTCGAGCATAGCTTAAGGAATTGAAAGAGCAGTTGAAAGACCTTCTAGATAAGGGTTTCATCAGACCTAGTATTTCACCGTAAGGTGCACTAGTTTTGTTTGTAAAGAAGAAAGATGGTTCTCTCATAATGTGCATTGACTATAGACAGTTGAACAAGGTCACAATCAAGAATAAGTATCTCTTCCCCAGGATTGATGACTTGTTTGACCACCTTCAGGGTGCTAGTTATTTCTCAAAGATAGACCTTAGATCAGGTTATCATCAGCTTTGAGTCACAGATAGTGACATTCCGAAAAGAGCCTTCAGAATTCGGTATGGTCATTATGAATTTGTAGTTATATCGTTTGGACTAACGAAGGCTCCTACAGCTTTCATGGATTTGATCAACAGAGTGTTCAAACATCACTTAGACTTGTTCGTTATCGTATTCATTGATGATATCCTAATTTACTCTAGGAGTGAGGAAGAACATGCAAGTCATTTGAGAGTTGTTCTGCAGACTCTCAAAGATCGCCAGTTATTGGATAAGTTTAGTAAATGTGTGTTTTGGTTGCAATTCGTTGCTTTCCTTGGTCACATTTTATCTACAGAAGGGATCCGCGAAGATTCACAAAAGATAGAAAAAGTGAAACAATGGCCCAGACCTACCTCTGCTACAGATATCAGAAGTTTCTTAGGTCTAGCAGGTTATTAAAGAATGTTCGTGGAAGGATTTTCATCCATAGCCTCACCATTGACCAGGTTGACTTCGAAGATGGTCAAGTTCCAATGGTCAGATGATTGTGAGAAAAGCTTTGCTGAATTGAAAACTAAATTGACTGCAGCTCCTGTCTTGACACTGCCAGAGGGTTCAGATGGCTATGTGATCTATTGCTATGCATCCATAGTTGGCCATGGTTGTGTGTTGATGCAAAGAGATAAGGTTATATCTTATGCCTCTAGAAAGCTTAAGGTGAATGAGAAGAACTATCCAACTCATGACCTCGAGCTTGCAGCAATGATGGTTGCACTCAAGATATGGAGACACTACTTGTATGGTGTTCATGTAGATGTGTTCACCAAATATAAGAGCCTTCAGTATGTGATCAACCAGAAAGAGTTGAATCTTCTCCAGAGGAGATGGCTTGAGTTCCTTAAGGATTATGATATGAGTGTGCATTATCATCCTGGAAAGGCAAATGTAGTGGCCGATGCTTGTAGTAGATTATCTATGGGGTAGTGTAGCCCATGTTGAGGAAAAAAGAGAAGAGATAGTGAAGGATGTTCACAGGCTTGCTCGCTTGGGAGTTCGCCTTATGAGCATATCAGACAGCGTTGTAACAGTTCAAAATGGGGCAGAATCATCTTTGGTAGTGGAGTTTAAGGAAAAGCAAGATAGTGATCCAATCTTGCTTGAACTAAAGGGTGCAATCAATAATAAGAGTGTGGAGGTTTTCTCCCAAGGGGGATATAATGTACTTCGCTACCAAGGTTGATTGTGTGTTCCCGGTGTGGGAGAGTTAAGGCAGCATATTGTTGTAGAAGCTCATGACTACAGGTATTCTATTCATCCAGTTGCCACTAGTATGTACCGCGATCTGCGGGAAGTCTATTGGTGGAATGGCATGAAGAGGGATATAGCAGACTTTGTGAGAAAGTGCCCTAATTGCCATCAAGTCAAGGTAGAACATCAGAAATCAGAAGGTATGACACAAGCGATCGATATTCCCACTTGGAAGTGGGATGTGATCAATATGGATTTCATCACAGGTTTACCTCGTACTAGCAGACAGCATGACTCAATTTGGGTGATAGTTGATAAGATGACTAAGTCTTCTCGCTTTTTGGCAGTCAAGACTAAATATTCGGCAGAGGACTATGCCAAGCTTTACCTTACTTAAATTGTGAGGATGCATGGGGTTCCATTGTCTATCATCTCAGATAGAGGTCCTCAGTTTACCTCTCATTTCAGGAAGTCATTTCACAATGGTCTTGGTACTCAAGTTAACCTTAGTACAATATTTCATCCACAGAGGGATGGACAGGCAAAGCGTACCATTCAAACCTTAGAGGATATGTTGAGAGCTTGTGTGATGGATTTCAAAGGTAGTTGGGATGATTACCTTCCTTTTAATGAGTTTGCTTACAATAATAGCTACCATTGCAGCATTCAGATGGCCCCTTATGAGGCTTTATATGGGCGTAGATGTAGATCTCCTGTTTGTTGGTTTGAAGTAGGTGAAGCAACTTTGATAGGGCAAGATTCAGTCCTTTATGTTATGGAGAAAGTGCAACTCATTAGAGATAGACTTAAGACAGCTCAAAGTCGTCATATTTCTTATGTAGATATAAGGACAAGGGAACTAGAGATCCAAATTCACGATTGGGTTTTAGTAAAAGTCTCACCTACGAAAGGGGTGATGAGATTTGAAAAGAAAGGGAAACTCAGTCCTAGATATGTAGTCCCTTACAAGATCTTGAAAAGGATTGGCAAGATGGTATATAAGTTAGAATTGCCAGCAAAATTAGCAGCAGTGCATTTGGTCTTCCACATATCACTCTTGAAGAAGTCTGTGGGTGACCCAGCCTCAATAGTTCCATAAGAGAGTGTGGTGGGGAAAGTTATTCTTTATTATGAGGATGTACCAGTTGAGATTCTTGACCGTCAGGTTAGAATGTTGAGAAACAAAGATGTCCTTTCAGGCAAAATTTTGTGGAGGAGTCAGTCCGTAGAGGGAGCTACTTGGGAAATAGAAGTAGCCATGAAAGCCAAGTATCCTTACCTTTTTCCTTCCGATTCCACTCCAGCTTGAGGTAATAGTTCCTCTTAAGTTTTACAGTCATTCTTACGTAAATTCAGTTATTGAATCATGTTCCCTCAGTTTATACTTTCATTTTTTAGCGTAGTTGCATGTACATAGAATCAATTAAGTCAGAACGCAGTTCTCAGTGTTTCGTAGTGGGGTTTGCATCTTTCTCCCTCTATTTCAACTATTTTAGTCCTCATTCAAGGACGAATGTTCCCAAGGGGGAGATAATGTAACACCCTGTAGCCAAACAGTCCAAAAATTAGTTATTTCAGAAAAATCTGCGTGTGCCACCAACGGTGGCATCGACGGACCATTACCTGAACCACGGTCCTTCCTGCACCACCATCGTTGGCATCAGAAACTCCCAAAAATTTCAGCCTAGAAAAATTGGTTAAGTCTTGGACGACGGATGGACTTACGGTTCATAGGTCAAACGACGGTCCCTAGTCCATGACCGTCGATCAATACTCCCTTCAACCACTCTCTGACAAGAGCTATGGATGACCAGCATGGTTCGTAGGTGGACATACGGTCCGTAGGTGGAAAATTTTCAGCTAGTTTAAGGCAAATGCAGTTGGGTCAAATTAAAATGATCATAACTGTTAGCACAAAATGAATTAGGTCTCCCATGACCTACACACAGATAAATAATTAAATTATTTTTCCATATCAACCGACCATGCTAAAATCAGACCTCCAAGTAAAAAGTTATGCGCATTTTAGTAAAGGCCTGTCGAACAGGCCCTCACGATGGACCCACCGACGGGGCGTCGGGCGCACGACGGACCGTTAGTCCAAGCCGTCGTGAGCACTGACAGCAACCTTCCTAGGGGTCTTTTTGACCTTTCCTACTCTGTTTAAACCCTAAGTTACGTCGTTTTGACCCTAAATCGTCAGATTTGTCAGTTTAAGCCTAGAAACATGATTAAAACATATCCAAGTCAAATCATTCAATCAAAACATAGAAAATTAGAAGCAAGATAGGAGAAAAAAAGCTCAAGAACCCTAGTTCAAGAACGCCACAAGCTCCAACAATTCCTGCCCCGATACTTAAGTATTTTTCCTTGGATTTCATCACCATTTATGTGGGATTTCACTAGTGGGTTCCTTTCACCCATTAGGTCCCAGTTTTCAGTCAGATTCTTGATTCCCTTGTCATGTTTAAACCTAGGGTTTCTAGAACCTTCATAGAACTTTATGAATTTATTAGTTTTATGTTCCAAATCATATTATCATGTTTTTATTCAGTGTATTACGTGAATTTCAAAACCCTAGCTTCGTATTTCTTTATTTCTTGAATTACACATGCTAGGTCATATATTTCAGACACTTCACATATACATGCCTCTGTTATAAATGCATAATTACCAGATTAACTGTTGCATTCTCAGTTTTCATTTTCAGCTTCGAGCTATCCAGTATTTAAAGAAATTCAGATATAATCAGTTAATTTAAAGAATTAATTGGGATTAGCATAATATTGAGTTGGACTTGGGTTTAGCGTACCCAATAGTCCCAGAACTACTAGCCAAGTAGGTAGTAAGTCCCCTTTGTGGGCAATAAGTTTAGTAATCACGCCAGCATGTCTTTATACCTTTGGCCGGGTATATTGGGTCCTCTAGATGGGGTGTATACATCGGACTCTACATTTAGCTCATGTGGTTTTATTATCGGTTATTAGTAGCTCCCACAGTTCAGTCAGAGTCTCTGCATTGACCATTTAGAAGTATATTAAGTATTCAGTTTCAGCATGTTATAAATTGGTCATTGCATCTAGTTAGCTCAGAAATCAGCACATCACGTTCAGATTATTATACTTGGTTTTGTGCTTGTTCAGTTATGTTCTATTTCAGCTTTACTCTATCCTACATGCTCGATACCTTTCAAGTACTGATGCATACTTACGCTACATCTTCTCGTGATTTAGCTTCAGCTTCTCAGCATCCAGATCACGCATAGATTGATTTCCCGATCTTCGGTTCAGCAGATTCTGTTGTGGTTCCTCATTCTCCGAGGACAACAGTCATGAGTTTCATTTCAGCCTTTAGTCATTTAGTTTCAGTTTTTGCTAGATTTAGATGGGGCTTGTCACAGTATTTCTAGTCTAGTTTAGAGGTTATTTTCAGACATAGTTGCTTAGTATTGAGTTAATATTTCTTTCGTATTAAACTCATTATTTTCAAATATCTCAGTTATAGAATATATGTATTCCAATCTTTTCATTTTAAGTATTATTAGATTCCGCAAAAGCTTATTTTCTTTAGTATGCTCATGATCATGCCAACAGGTTTAACTTGAGATCACTTGTGGTCCTAGGTTCCGTGTCCGTGTTTCGGGGGTAGCTCGGGGCATGACAAAACTTATTCCAAAAGGGCTTTTTAAAGTTAAAAGTATTGAGTAAATAATCTCAACCCAAAGGAATGTTATTATTTTAAAATCATGACCTAAAGTATATTTTGGGAGTAGTATTGAGCACTGATATGGGGATGAGAGTTCATATTAATTTAAGTCTCCATGTAAACCATGTAGTCATCATGGGTATTTACGGGTCATACTTTTTAGATAATTACGAATTTAATCTAGTGGATCCATTAAATTAAGAAGTCTTATGGGATGGGAAAGTATGGCACAGTTTTGGCAATGTGTGCAAGACGTTGTATAATTACTTAGGCTCACAACGGTGGTTTCCAGTTAGATAATCTCCAATAGAAACTATATTACATTAATATATAAGTAAAGTTGAGTTTGTTATTGCATTTCTTTAACGAACTAAGTTGTTTTACTGTTTTACAAAGCTTCATATGTATTGCATTTATTTTACTTGCCTTATATATATTGAGTTGAGTATTCATAAGTTGAATACAGACAAGGTAAGTTTCTTCTTATTTCGTTCAAGCTTTAAGTTGTTGTTTAGCATTCCAACCCGCTTAATTACATTCAATGTACTTATGCCAATTAGCCTGCATCATCTTATGATGAAGTCGCAAGTAACCAAGATTATCATCCAGCACATCGTTGATCCACTTTGAGCACTCAGATTCAGTGGTGAGCCATCTTGGATTTTGGAGGATCTTTTTTATGATTTTCAGGCTTTTTCTTTAATAAAATGTTGTGGCGTCTATCCAACATTATCCTTAGTATTATAGAGGCTTTATAGTCAGATAGACAGTTAGATATTCATAGTTGAGTCTCTCTTTATTTTGCATTCAAATATTGTAATTTGAGACTTCGGTGCCATTTTTGCCAAGACGTTAATGTAAGTTATTTATGATAAATATCTCTTGTTTTACTAGTGAGTTAAGTCTTCTCTTAGTTAAGTAAGTCATGCAAAGGGTTCGCTCAAGGCCTGCAAAGGTCAGTGGATGTCAACCACGTCCAGGTTGTGTTGGCTCAGCGCGTGATAATTTGGAAGAAAACTCATTGACGTACAATTTTTTGTATGTCATGGCTAACCTAATCAATTATGTACTAAAAGATACTGTAGAATACATTGTTTTGCATTCTAGAGAGGCACACATTGATTGTAAGTAGTTCTTTGACAAAATTTTGTTTTGGGTATTTGTGATAATTTAATAAATTATGTGTCTTAGTTCGAATGATTAATTATAGGTATAAGTTCAAATGAGGCATTAACCGTGAAAAAGAGTTTTTCTATATCGAATATACATCAAAATCCAAAATTATGAATGTTTGAAATTTCACTTCTTTACAATTACAATAGTCTGTAGAAAAATTATCATAATTATTAATTTTAAACATTAAATGATAAGAAAATGGTGGCATTGGAAATAAAATTCATTGACTTACAATTTTTATATGTCACGGCTTACCTAATTCAGTACATACTAAAAGATATGGTAGTATACATTGTTTGTCTTCTATTGAGGCACACGTTGATTGCATTAAGTGTTTTGACCAAATTTTTTTGTGGATGTTCCTGATGATTTAATAAATTATGTGTGTTAGTTCTAATGGATAATTATAGGTATAATAAGTACGAACGAGGTATCGACCGTGTAACAGAGTATTCCATTGTCTAGTAAAATTATCATACTGATTAACTTTAAAGATTAAATGATACAAAATTGGTGGCATTTACAAGAAAACACATTGCCCAAAAATTTTCGTGTCATGGCTCATATAATTCATTACATACTAAATGATCTGGTAGTATATATTATTTGCTTTCTAGAGAGACAAACATTGATTACAAATTGTTTTTTGACCAAACTTTATATGGGTGTTTGTGACGATTTAATAAATTATATGGGTTAGATTCAATGGATACTTACAGATATTAATAAGTTCAAATGAGATATGGATAGTGAAATAAAGTTTTTCTATGCTAGAAATTAACATCTTATGCCAAAATTTTGAACGTCCGAAATTTCACTTATTTACAATTACATTAGTATCTAGTAAAATGTTTATAATTATTAGTTTTGAACATTATAAGGTACAAAATTTGTGGCATTTTAAATAATACTCATTGACCAACAATTTTCATATGTCATGACTCACCTAATTCATTACGTACTAAAAGATATGGTAGTATATATTGTTGGCCTTCTAGAGAGGCACACATTCATTGAATGTAGTGTTTCTACCAAATTTTTTTATGGGTGTTTGTTATGATTTAATAAATTATGAATGTTAGTTCTAATGGATAATTATGAGTATTAATAAGTTCAACTGGGGTATCGACCGTGAAATAGAGTTTTTATACACCTGAAATGAACATATAAAGTCAAAATTATTAACGTTCAGAATTTAGTAAACTGTATTGGTTCAAAAGAATAAATATAGCTATTAATAAGTTCGAATGAGGTACGTACCTTAAATAAAGTTTTTGTATGCCCAAAAGTAACATCTAAAGCAAGCATTATGAACGTCCAAAATTTCACTTATTTATAATTACACTACTCTATAGTTAAATGGTCATAATGAATTATTTTGAATGCTAAGTGATACAAAATTGGTCGCATTTTAATGAAACCTCATTACAATTTTGACCTGATTCATTACGTTAAAATATATGATAGTATACATTGTTTGCCTTCTAGAGAGGCACCCATTTGTTTTTTTTTATGATTTAATAAATTATATGTGTTAATTCGAATGAATAATTATTGATATTAATAAGTTCAAATTAGGTATGGACTATGAAATTGAGTTTTTCTATTCCATAAATTAACATCTAAAGCAAAAATTATGAACGTTCAAAATTTCACTTGTTTACAATTACACGAATCTTTAGTAAAATTTTCATAGTGATTTACTTTAAATATTAAATGATATAAAATTTGTGGCATTTGAATGAAGACTTATTGACCTACAAATTTCATATCTCATAGCTCATCTAATTTATTACGTATTAAAAGATATGGTAGTATTCATTGTTTGCCTTCTAGAGAGGCACACATTGATTGCATGTATTTATAATTTAATGTGCGTGTTTGTGATGATTTAATAAATTTTGTATGATAGTTTTAATAGATAATTTTAGTTATTAATACTTTCAGATGAGGTATGGACCATGAAATGGACATTTTCTATATCCGAAATAAACACCTAAAGCTAAAATTGTGAAAGTTCGAAATGTCACTTAATTACATTGATACTCTTTAAATAGAGTAGACTTACTTTAGCACCTGGATACCCATTTGAGTTCGATTATTAATTTGGGCACGTTGAGATCGTCCTTGTGAGGGACAGATTATGATTATAAGTTTGGCACATGGAGATCGCCTTTATCGGTATATGGACCTCGTGATCTCCCTTGGGTCATGAACTCTAAATGTACTTTTGAGGAATGTCAGGTATATACGATTGAGATAGTACTTGGTATTATCAGGCATATCATTTCATGTGTCATATTGAATTGCATTCCATGACATCCTACATGCCTGTTGATCTTGTGTTTTATTGGTAGTTGGAAAGTACTTGACTATTTATTTCCTCTATTTGGTAAACTTGATCTAGTGGGTTGTTGATATTGTGAATGTCTTTTTTGAAACTTGTAATTTATGAATATTGAGTTGTTTGTTAAAGATATGTAATTTGTTAGAGTAATTATTGATGAGTTGGGTGCTATGTAAATTGTGAACTGTTAGGTTGGGATGATTTTATACAGGTTGTAGTTGTGGAGGTTCGGTTGGTGTGTAAAGAGTATCCGTATTTAATTCCCCTAGCGTGTGTTTAGAAGTTTACTTACTGAGTACCGTGTGGTTTGTTACTCACGCCTTGCTTCTAAATTTTTTTAGGTTACTAGCTTGGACCTTTATGGAATTTTGTCTTCTCCTTGTCTGAGGCTTGTTATGGAGGTTTGTGAGGTAGCTAACTTGTCATTTTTGCGGACCTTGTTACTCCTATATATGATCTTGTTCTACTATAGAAACAAGGTCATATAAGACTTGTATTTTTCTTTTGATTCAGTTGCAATACTTTAGAGTCTTGTACAAGTGACAACCAGGTTTTGGTGGTTTAATTTAGTTGACCTTGTTTTCCACAGTATTTTATAGTATTAGATTTTTCTTCACATTTTACTTCCACATTCATTGTATTATTTTGGTTTTAGGCTTACTTGTCTTGATGGGCCCTCATGTAGTACGAACAAGAGAGTTGTTGGCTTTAGTGAATTGCTTCTCACTATTACATTCCAGATTTTAGTAAACATAATTTGAAAAATATTTTTTGGGACAACATAAAAGAATGTTAAAATATGATCTCCAAAGTGGAGGCTATGTATAGAAAGAACAGAAAATGCAATTGAGGGATGAAAACTAAGGAACAAAGAGAGGCTTCTACAGTTGATAAGAGGAGTTTTTACAAGAGAAAACTTGGATATAAAATAAATAACACTCCGTATATATTGATTTACATAGATTTGATTAGAAGTAAAAACTAAATAAAATCTATAAGACTTTAAAAAAAAACTACCAAAATATAATCTTAGAAAGAAAATCATTATCATAAAATATATAAATAATTAAGTGTTATAGTCCACAATTATTTAATTGTTATCATATGAAATCTACGAAATTCTAAAAACCTACGAAATCATAATATTAGCAAGAAATTCATTATCATTAAAAATATGTAAATAAATTGTGACTCCCTTTAGTCCACATTCAATAAATTGTTCAGATTTCAAATTTATCACTCTTTAAAATCTATTAGAATCATTTTCTTAATTAGCAAGAAAATCAGTATCATAAAATATGTAAATAGATTATTAGTCCTTGTAGTCAAAATTCAGTAAATTTTTGAGATTTTTTTAATATTCCAAAATAATTAAATATCTCAAAGTTCAAGAGAATTTTTGAGACCTTTTCCATAGTTACCCTTCCTTCTGATGAAGTTCTTAGCTATTTATCATTTTCAAAGACAATAATGTCACGTCCGGATCCTACACTCTGAACGTGGCCGGAACTCAATGACCATTGTTGGCCTTGAGCAAACCCTTGGTCTGGCTTATTTAATTCATCGGAAGACTATACTAAACTCAAATAAAGAATTAGAAACATTCTCATCAAAGAACTAATATAATTGTCTTGACCAAAATGGCACTAAGTCTCAACACTTGAACATATGAAATATAATATAAATTAGACTCAAAAATTTAACTGCTAACTGTCTATGAAGCCTCTTAACTGACTTACATGGATGCTGGGACAGACCCCATAGCATCCTATTGAACTAAACTTGAAAAGCAATAAAACGGATATCCTCCGCAATGCAAGGAGGCAACCCATGTGACTGTGGAGTGCTCAACTGGATCAATGGCGCTGCCTGCTGATCCTGGTTACCTGGGTCTGCATTATAAGACGATGTAGACCAACTGGCATTAGTACATTAAATGTTCGAGTATTCGAGTTGGAATGTTAAACACATCTATAAAGCTTAAAATGGATTAAGGATGAACTTACCTTGGCTCTGCTTTGACTCATAAGATAACAACTCAATATAAATAAATAAAGACATATACAATGTATCTAAAGTTCATAAAACCGTGTAAACACTTAGTTCATTAAAGATAAAACAATAATAGACTCAACTTTTCTTATATATGAAAGTAATATAAATTTTGTGGGAGTTTCACTAAGCGACAACCACCACTATGAGAGTAAGTGTTGATACAAGGTTTTACCTCACATTTCCCAAGGATCATCGTATACCTAGCCATCGGTATAGGACCTTATTTAACTTAGAGGATCCACTAGCTTAACTTACGTGATAATCTAAAAAATTTGACCTCTTAACACTCATGATGTCTTCATGGTTCACATGGAGACTTAAATTAATATGAACTCTCATCCCCACATCAGTGCTCAATACTACTCCCAAAATATACTTTATTTCATGGTTTTAACAAAACTTCATTCCTTTCGGTTGAGACAACTTACTGAACCTTTTAGATTTAAAAAGCTCCTTTTGGAATCAATGTTTCCCTTTTTATTAAAAGCTCTTTTGGAACTCTTATTTTCCTTTTTATCTTTAAATGTGAAAATATTTATAAACATTTAGGGAATAATTAGTTCCAGTATAGCTTTTGAGAGATGAACTCAACTATTACTCTTTAATTTACATGAAGTTAACTGTTACTACTTAGTTCCCTTAAGATCCATAAATGTTTGTCTTACATCTGATTTAAATGGTTTAGTTATTGGTTATTTGCAAGTTTAGCCACTATTAATTGAACAAGTGAAGGAAGCACAAAATTTAGATAACAAACTTGTAAAATTGACTAGAGAGGTCCAAAAAGGGTAAAGGCTTGATTTTACACTAACAAAGGATGATATCTTACTTTATCAATACGGGTTATGTGTTCCTAATGATGACAATAAGAAACATGTAAAATTTACTAGAGAGGTCCAAAATGGAGAGAGGCTTGATTTTCCATTAACCAAGGATGGTATCTTACTTTATCAAAACGGGTTATATTTTCCTAATGATGACAACTTGAGGAGAGAAATACTAAGAAAAGCACATACTTCACCATATGAAATGCATCCTGGAGTTACAAATATGTACTTGACCATCAAAGAAACGTAGTTGTGGAATGGTACTAAAAGAGAAATTGTGGAGTTCGTTTCAAAATGTTTGGTTTGTCAACAAGTAAAGGCAAAACATCAAGCCCCTGTTTAATTACTAAGCCCTTGTCGATGCCAGAATTGAAATGGGAGAGAATAACTATGGACTTTGTTTTTGGACTTTCTCACACTTCAAAGAAATCATGATGCAATATGGGTGATTGTAGATAGCCAATGAAATAGTGCTCACTTCATAGCAATTAGTATGGATTACGCACTTGAGAGTTTAGTTGAGTCGTACATTAATGAGATTATAAGACTATATGGGATCCAGATGTCTATTGTATTTGACCAATACCCAAGGTTTACATCTAGATTTTTTGGGCATCTTGGAGGAATCTTTAGGTAAAAAATTAAATTTATCACTTCGTTTCATCCTAAGACAGGCGGCCAATCAGAAATTGTGATATAAATATTGGAGGATATGCTTCGAGCTTGCATTATTGAGTTTGAGAGTAGTTGGGACAAACACTTGTCTTTGATAGAATTTGCTTACAATAATAGCTACCAATAAAGTATTGGAATTCCTCCCTATGAAATCATATACAGAATAAGATGTCGGACCCCTCTTTGTTGGAGTGAAATTGGTGAAAGAAAGCTTATTGGTCCTGAAATGGTGCAGCAAACCGAGAACATAGTGAAAATTATCAAGGATCGTGTAAAGATTTCTTCGAATAAAAAACGTCATACGCTATCTTAAAAGGCGTGACATTGAATATCAAGTTAGAGACAAAGTTTTCTTAAATGTGTCTCCATTGAAAAATATTATGAGATTTGGCCATAAAGGAAAACTTAGTCCTCGATTTATTGAACCTTATGAAATACCTGAAAGGGTTGGACCAGTTGCATATAAATTGGCTTTACTACCTAAGTTAGACAATATTCACAAGGTGTTCCGTGTTTCTATGCTTAGAAGATACCGTTCTGATCCATCTCATGTTCTTCCAGTTGAATCTATTGTATTTAATCTTGACTTGACATATGATGAAGAACCTATCCTAATTCATGCTGGGGAAGTAAAGCTTCTTAGGAACAATATAATCCCCTTATTAAAGGTACTTTGGATGAAAAATTCTTTAAAAGAAGCTACCTTGGAAAGAGAAGAAGACATGAGGAGACAATATATGCACTTGTTTCAGGACTATTCTAACGTGAATTTTGTGACGAAATTCACGTTAAGCGGGAGAGAGTTGTAACACCCCTAAAATAATGGACCATTATACATGTAGATACATCATTGCTTAATTACCATAAGGTGTTCTATTTTCATTTTGGGAAATTGAAATTTTGGGATAAATGCAAACATGCCTAACATAAGTGTTATCGTGATTTAAGGTAATTGTATAGGGGCATTTATGTAAATTGAATAATTAGAATTTTATATAAGTTGAAAATTTTGGTATCAAGTGTGTGTGTGTGTGTGTGTTAGTGTGTGCGTGTGGTAGTATATGTATGCAATTTGGGCAGCACAAAATAAATTGGGCAACACCTTTATTCGACATTTGTATGTGTGACTAAGCTTCACTCTTTACACTATATTGGGACACTTCCCCTTGTTATTTTCAATTCAACTGAAGTCTAAGAGCATTATACAGAAGAAAAACAGTTGTTGTTCAAAATAAAAAGAAAAACTAGGTCCTTTTGGCTTTAATCAAACGCACACACATTTCATTTTGGTAAGTGATAAAGAACTTATTTTAATACTGGGTGGTTTTTGGTAGTTTAATCATATCTCGTTAAATATAAATTTGTTTCGAGCGAGTAAATGTGATTTGGAAAGATGATTTGTAATTCTACAAATTTTATTCCCATAAACTCTAATTTTGCCGTTATGTATTCAGAATATTGAACACAACATAGGAGAAGTTATGTCCAGTTTCTGGAATTAGAAATCCTGTCTGTTCAACTGTTAGTATTTCTATTATATCTTTTTGTAATAGACGTATTTTCAGGTGATTATTAATTATTTGCAATATTAATAGATGTAACTAAATAATTTATGATGATATAAAGTCAAATTTTGCCATTTTATCTTTTAAATCTTAGTTGTGACATGAGACAATAAGCTGGCCAAAATCACTGTACTGGAAGCAATAGTTGTATTTGTAAAGTCGAAGCATAATTGTGATGTTTATCCTGTTTTACTTTGACATTTTTGAGATAATAGTAATTAAATAAGTTATTTAATTGCATTTTTAAGGTTGTATATACTCGTGAACAAGTTGAGGACCTTTATACGTTGATTGGTGTATGGTTTTAACTCTTGAAGTCGTGTTGGACTTTTTCTTTGGTAAAGCATTGAGGTTTGTATATAAATTTGTACTTGTACTATTTTTACCTGCTGGTATATTGGAAAGTTTATAGTGGTACGTTGATTACCTCTTGTCACTATCCATTGTTGTGTTGTTGTCGTTTATGAAATTAAAGACTCTTGTGTAACTCACCCACTTGTACGGACTGTTTGATCACTTGGCATTCTTGTTGGGACTTTTTCCTTCTTGTGGGTGTGACTTTTTCACTATTGGCATGCCTCTTGATTCAGATCATTTTCCATCTTGACTCTGGATTTTTAGTTCATCTTAAGTATGAGAGTTGTTGATTTTAAGTAGGAACTAGAAATCAATTTTTAATATGGTTCTTGGGTCTCTTGATTATTTGGATTTGACCCTTCTTTATGCAGGGCATCGACCATTCTTGTTTCTGCTCGTGATTGGTGTGAAGACATAATGTATATATTGGGCGAGTCTTGTTATTGAACCTCTTGGAAAATACTGCTATAAACGCTATTTACATTTGGATCTTTAATTATCCAACTTGATACTCTTTGTATATTGCTTACTTGATTTACTGATTATATCTCAATTATGTTGTCTTTAACTAGAGAAAGATGAATTGGTGAATCTAAGGGAGCCGGATCTATAGTTTTTACACCACTAAGCTTTATGCTTAGTGATAGTTGTTTTTATTGTAGGGGATGTTCGAGAGGACGGTTGAAGTTGGTCATTAAAGATGGACATTTTGAAAGCGTTAAAGGAAGATCACACTTGCATATAGGCATATATGTATTGTATAAACCTTGGGACATGAACACCATCTATGAGTTGTATAATTACATTAGATTTTAAGGGTTGATTTGGTCATGTCACCATGAGTTGTAATATAAGTTTGGTTATACGTTTTTATCTTTTTGGGTCTCTAAACGCAAGTCTTGTAATATAATAATGTACTTTATGTTTTGTAAGTTCTGTGATACATATACTGAATTTTGCTACATGGAAGTTCGAAATACTATTGTTATTTCGTCCTTAAATGTGAGGATAACATATGCATGAAAGCTTGTTGGTCTTGCTTAACAGATTTTGGGAGGATTTTTCATCGTTATTTAAAATTTTGTGGCATATAAATTTTGATCTTTATTAAAAATATAAAGAGGGCAAGATGCACATTTTTAACTACACTATTCGTTATGAACCTAATCCCTCAACTAGATAAAAAATTATTATACCTTCATTAATCTCTTTTAAATGTCGCAAGTATTAATTTAGGTTCCTTGTCAAGGTGTAGTATCTCTCGTAAAGGGGTGGTACATGGCATCCCATAATACTACCTAAGCTAAGTACCTCTCCTTGGTCATTCTTGGTCATAGTCCACTCTCTTAGTCAGGACCTAGGTTTTCATGTAATCTTAACATAGTATATGTACATGGTTTATTCTAAAGCTTCTCGACACCATAAGAGTACTATATTTCTGAGTAACTCCAATACACATTTGTGTAATGCATGAAAGGCATCCCATACTACCTTTCACACTAAGCTTGAAGTCATCCTAGTCATACCCACCCTAATTTTGGCCGCATCATTAACTTCATTATCTTAACTAAGGAATCTCTCTTTCATTTAGTAAACTATATTCAGGAAAAAAAACTTTATTCCAATTCTATCTCAATGACTTCTCTTTAATGGCCCTAAGTCATACTTTGTGCAATGCACTCATAGCATCCTATAATACTATTCATGTTAAGTATTACTTTTAGGTCCTCTTAAGGGTCCTTCTTTGATTGAAACTTAGTTCCTCTCCTTAACTTTATAACCCTATGAGGTACTCTCTCTCAAGTACATCTTATTTAATTAGTAAGTTGAACCCCTAACTGATACTTCATTTAGTACGTCTAAGTTCTTTATTCTCATGGACCCTATAAGACACTTATTTAAGTATGTGTAAGTCCATCTAAAGCCATGAACACTATGAGATACCCCTTTTGATTTGTCTATGTTCATCTATTCTCATGAAACTATGTTATACAACTTTTGTTATGTCTAAGTTCATCTACACTCATGAACACTATGAGTTACTTAATTAAGTAAGTCTTAGTTCATTATGCTTTGAACACTATGAGATTCTTCTCAAGCATGTCTTAGTTCATAGGATATGGTGGTATCTTCTAGGAAACCTTTACTCGACTATGTGAAGGATCTCGTCTCATGAGACCAAACTTTGGGAAATCCCACACTCTACTACAGAAGAGTTCCTCTTTACACTTGGATAGTTCTTGGATTCTGGACCCTATCGTGTGTGACACTCTTTCTAATTTGCATATCCACTTGGAATAAAGATTATATTCCAGGATTTACTTGTTAAGTCTTGCTTAACACTTATCTCTCATGGAAGGATGTCCTTGACAACCTAGCCATGCTCAAGTGATTGTATCACTTCATACATTCAAGCTTCCATAATGTAGGTTAGGTGAGTATAGTTCGTTCATCATAATCCGACTTATTAGACTTCTATCCTCTTTTTGACTTTACTCTCATTGCCTTAGCATCAGTAGGTAATCACATTTTCTTCTCTCTAAATCCTAGATATCATTATCACAAACTCTACTCTCAAGTTTTCTTTCTTAATCTCTTCTTTATACCTAGATTTCATGGTAATTTAATAACAACACTCATTACTAGGTGATTCAACTCTTACTTGAAAAAAAAGGTTCCATTCTATCATTATAAGACAATATACTTCATATTACATCAAGTGTAGGTCATTTCATATTTAAATTATCCTAACTAGGATCAATTAGCATTCAAGACAATTGAAGTAAAAAGAGGAATTAGAACGTTCAACGTTGCTTCTAAAGGTCAAAACCGACAATGATCACCTTCATCAATCTAGATAAGAGTTCATTAAGGAGTTCAGATGAAACACATATAATAATCATATAAAAATAATTAAAACATAATTGAATGATATTCACTATTTTAAAATAACAATCAAGCCTTACCCACAATGTAATCACAACACTAGCTAGATTGGGGTATTTCGGATTCGCAATAGAGGGACACCTATGGGGGATCCATGGATGGACGACTACATGTATAAAGGAGTTTCACATACCTTTAACAACAACCTTAAACTAAGATTGAAACCTTGGTAAAACTCGACCTAATTGCTGCCTCCTTCTTCCCTTGTTCTTCAATTTTGATCTTGAGCGAACTTTAGAGAGAGGAGGGTTTTGTTTGAAGAATGAATTTTAATGGGTTTCTATGTGTTAACTAAATTAAAATACCCTAAAATATGTAAAATAATCTTCCACCATTTAAATAGAACGTGGGATGAATTTACCGATTCACCCCTTAAATGGCTGCATGAAGACTACCACTGCATTTCTTGATCCACGAGCTCCACCTACGGACCGTGGGTCGAGGAACATGCCGTCTTGTAGATCTGTGGTTCTTGACTGAGGCTCCTGAGAGTGGGGGCTAATATCCCACGACTAAGTGTGGAATCACACCCCTCATCTACGGGCATCACTCAATAAAAAGGACGTCATCACTTGAGGTCGTTGCTGAAGCTGTTATTTGCAACTTCTTGGCCAATGTTTGGGTCCTCCTCAAGGACCCTTAGGGTGGTCCTTTGGGAGTGTACCCGGATGTTTTGACTCTAAGCACGACCATTTAGATACTAGGGTCACCTCCAATCATTTTAGACTCCAAACAACACACAAGAACACACTAGAGCCCAGAAGACTAGTTTTCGGAAGTCATTGTCGTTTCTTGATGCTTTACTTCTAAAATTAAGAAACTAATTTAATTGCATTAAATTAGATCTAGAAACTTCATTTTTAACCCTTTTCAAGTTATAAGAATTCAATGTAGGTATCTAGCTTAAGTCATACAATTTTTTGGGTGTTTAAAGTAAATCCATACATGTTAACTCTTAGTATATGATGAAAAAACATTGTTCGTTTCTAGCTTTCCTTCAAAATAAATAGACAAAATGATGTGATTTCACTGATTCGTGTTCCCACTCTGATGAGGTTGAGTTGAACGATAAAATCAGAGAAGGAGAAGTAACCTATGTTGTTTCATAGATAGTTGATGGAAATGAAGCGTAAATTTTTATTCTTGTCACGAGAACCACTGGCGGAAGCGACAAGAAGGATGTCGTTTCTCCGGTTGTAGAGAGGAATGTAGTTGTTGTTCCTGCTCCAAAGATACTAAGTTCTTTTATTCAAATCTATGAGATGTAAATTATGCGGTTTTATTACTATCTATAACTAGTAACTAGTGTAACTGCATCATTTTCATCACCATCATTTTTACTCAATGAACTCAACATGTTCGGAGCAAGAACACCAATTGCATCCCTATCTCCAACAACATCGTCCTTCTTTCTCTAGCCAGTAGTTCTGTGAACAAGAATAATGAATTATACTTCTTTTCTTGTTTCTCTAAATTTAATGTTTTAACTTTTATTTTCTACCTTATCTTGTCCAAAACATGAAACTCTCATTTTAGGTGTTTTCAGCCATAATTAATCTAGTACTATTTCCCGAGGTATATTCATAATTTAAATTTAAGGAGTACAATCTTAAAGTTCTCAATATTAAATGCCGTATAGTTCTGAAATTATGTGTTGAATATCTTCTTATTCACAAGTTTAATACCAGATGACTATTTGTAATTTTGAAATATCTCAAAACATTTTGAAAACTTATACAAACAAAAGTCATTAATAATTAAGAAATTTATGCTAGTGTTTGTCCATAAATTTTCAAATACTATTTCGGTGAAACTTTAGGTAAAATTTCACCATGTGTTTAGCAATAGTATTTGGGAAATATATTCATTTCTTTTAGAAAAATATTGTTTATACCCATAAGTTTTTCAAATTATCAAAACTAACCATAAGTTTTTATTACAATTTAATGAATCTTCGTTGCAACAAATAACCAGTGGTGTCCGGCGCAATCGAGAAATGTTGTCAATTGGAGTGAGTGTAACAAGAATCATTCCATACGTCGTGAAGTAGACGAAGCACATGACTTTGTTAACTTGAGCTGATTGTTCATTATTTTCATCAACAACTATATCATCTCTTTCATATTTACCGAATATATCTCATCACTACTTTGGTGTTCATGTAAAAAATTATGTAATACAACGCACACACTACTATAGGGGGTGTTTTGGTAAAAGATAAAAACTTGGCGTAAAATTTAAATTATTAGAACATTCCAAATATTGAGATTTGACCTAAATACTATAAAAAAGTTAATATTTGGGAATTTGAGATATTTTCCAAATAATGGCTAATTATCAGGAGAAATACTCTTTGTCAATTGTTTCCTCAAATATTATTTTGAAAATCTATAGCCAACGAGCCCTAAGAACTTTAGTATACCAAACAACCAAATAAGCTTGATTCTTTTGTTTGATTTTGTGCTTGTATAGTGCATAAGATAAGATTAAGAGTTTATTTTTATAGGATTGTATCTCTTTTCTTATAAGTCAAAAAATCACAAGTTATGAATAAGTGCTTTAAAATATTTCCTTATTTTAACCAACTGTACAAAAATACTTAAAAGTTATTTTAGAATTCAAGGTGCATTATGGTTATATAAATAAATTATTTTAGGAAGAAAATATATGTGCTTGTTCAAGGAAAGGAGGTTCCCATATTAGGTAACACATGCTTGTAAATGGGGGGGGGGG
>NC_028637.1:57823177-57824651 GCF_001406875.1 Solanum pennellii
GGGGGGGGGGGGGGGATGTTACTTTGACACCACATATGGTGGGAGCCGAGAGGAGACACTTCTTCTATATGGTATCATAACACATATAATATGGGACCTTTGCATTTAAATGCATTTGGGGTGAAGACTTGTCATTCCATCAAAGACTTGTGAATTTCTAAAGGAGGAAGGGATAAGAAACTATCCATCAATTGGAGAGGTTGTTCCTGACTATGTTGAACCTTTGCAGTTTACATTCTTGGCCTCTTATTCATTCATAATTACAATAGTTAAAACCTAAATCTCTTTTTAAATTTTTTGATGGAACCCTCCTCCTCCTAACTTATAGAAGTTTAGTACTGATGGAGTAACAATAAAATTATATATCGTATCACTTATTGAGATAATCATGGCATGAAAGAGTTCTCACATGAAAAAAAAATTTGAAAGAAAATTAATATAATATAAGTGAGGAGATTATGTTCTCCAAAATGCCAAAAAATGTGTTGTTATGAAAGCAACAAATCTTTCTATTATGTGTGGTGTCGAGATAGCTATTACTATTTTCGTTCAATGGAATTAGGTATACTATTCATATTTGGTAAACCAGATGTTCAATCTATTATCCAATAATTTGTTGAGGCAAAATCATCAAATGAGTGTTCTTCAAAGGATGATAATTGAAAGAATACGTGATCAGAAAAACATGAGCTGTCAAATAGATAAATTTCTTTCATGTTCTGTTGATCACAATTTTTGTAATTGATATCCTACAACTTGAAGAACGGTCAATTGATTGTTTCGCTTTAAAAATTGGTGGAAAATCAATCTAACCTCTTATTTATGAAATAAAATTGGTTCACCTATAAGTGAAATAAAAATAGTAACAACAATTTCAATTCCTCTCAAAATAAAAATTTTGTTGCTTACTTACAGAAAGCTTAGGGAGCGTGGTTTACCAAAACACTTATATTTTTTTAAATTTTTTCCACTTCGTTTTTTGCAATTAAAAGATCTCCCCCCCCCCTCCCAATTGCTGTCACAATTAAACATATACTACATAAATTCTTGCTGAATGAGAGTTTGAATTCAGAGTTGTCTCAACAGTTTGGGCATAAAGTCAAACTTCATAGAATTTTTTTTTTGTTGACATAAATAATCTAAACAACTATAAAATATTCAATGAAATTCTATCAATGAGGTCAAGATATGGTCGGATGAACGCAAACCTTACGGAGTAAGCATGTAAATAATGCCAATTTTATATATATATATATATATATATATATATACACATGCACACACATATACACACACATACACACTAGTTTCATGACACGTGTGTATAGTAAGTATAGTGTACGATGTTGTAAAAGATACTATCATATCATTTTTATATAGTATACGATGTTGAAATGTTTTAAATGATTAATACAGATTGTCCTAGAGTTACTTATATTTTGAAATCAAAATGATCAATATCATTGAAACAATT
>NC_028637.1:57825065-57827248 GCF_001406875.1 Solanum pennellii
ATATATATTGTGGCCACAAAAATTAATGCGGACTTTAGCGATTTTATAATCGAGATGACCTGTATGAATCTCAAACTAGCAAACATACAGAGAAGAACAAATATTCATATAAGAGAAAGAAAATTGAGACATGAGTACACAAATTACTATATCTATGGGAAAGCTCAAGGGGATTCACATATGAGCCCTCAAGTAGTATCGACAGCAGAATTGTAGGTGTTGTTTGATTGCTTTTCCCTATTGCATTAAAGATTTTGGTCCACAAATCTTGAAAAATATTGTTGGAAAATACAATTGAATGCTTAAATATAGTCTCTGCAATGGAGGAGAATAGAGAATGCAATCTAGCGATGAAAAATTATGGAACAAAAGAAGGACTTTTATAGTTGTGTTTACTGTTTTGATTTACAATAGATTCGATAAGAAGTCAAAATTAACCAAATCTACCAATCATAATAACCTGCAAAAAAAATTAATGATCTTAGCAAGAAAATTATTTTCATAAAATAGGCAAATATACTTTTATTATTCAATCAAGTTTTGTGTAGTCAACATTCAAATAATACATTTTCTTGTATCTAAACACATTCATAAGTCAATGACTCAATTTCATACTATATAGTCAATAATATGAATATGATAGTTTAGATAGACTCACATTTTAGTTGTTATTTTACCATTTCATTGGTTCGACTTGATTGAATTATATTACTTCTTACTTTTTGGAAAATAATTGAGCATTATTGTTTTTTTATCTATTTTAAGTAAACATAAGTTACCACGTATAGCTTTTAAATCTAATGATTAGTGCCTTAAATTAAATTGAAAACTATTTAATGAGTACTCTAACAAGTTACTGCTCTTAGATAATTTGAATCATTTACTAGGCATTTAAAAAAAGATAAAAATATGATCCAAAAATGGGAATATGGAATATAACATATAGTTCTAGTAGAGCTGAAATAAAAAACAATGACCAAAAGAACCTAAAAAGGTCTAAATTCAGCAAAAAATACTTGGATTTTTAGTTCTAATTTGCCATCAATTAGGATTTTATCAATTCTAGTTTATTCTCTTAAGATTTTTATTCGATTGGAAACCACCTTTTTTCTCCTATATATAAAAATAAGTGATTTTCATTTTTAAGGACACATTACATTGAGACTATTGATAATAACATTGAGAATTTAACAGTCCACCATTATCAGTTTCATAGTATAAGTTAATTCTTCTTGTAATATATTTGAGTCAAATAATTTTTTGTTTAAATTACTCATTCAGTAGTCAAGATCTAAATATATCATTTCGATATTCACTTCCACATGTAAAGACTTTAGATATCTATTCATGATCTATTTATTACTTGGATTTTGTCAAATCCTTAGAACGCCTTCTTGGAAATACTTGAATTGTTCTTCGAAATAGTTCCCATAAAAAATTTTCTCAATTTTAGATTCTTTTATATTTTGTTCCACGCTTCTAAATATTCAATTCGATATTTGAATCTCTTTAACCACACATTTATCTTCATATAGTTCAATCAAGACAAAAAATGACTAGGTTATAGCTAAAAAAAAATTAATTAGTTTAAATAATTTTGACAATCAAGTAAAATTATAGATGCAGGGTAAGAAATTGAGACATTAACATATTATTGTTATATACACAAGAAAATGGTTTTAAGGTATTTAAACAACAATAATTTAGGGCATCCAAGGGTATGTCCAAGTGATCAATGAAGTGGTTGAGAACTAAAATCTTAATCTTAAATCTCAGTGAAAACAAAATCGCTAGGTGAATCTTTCTATGTGTCCTAGTTTTGTTAGACAGAGTTATCTGGTGCCTATTGTTGGTGTGAGGTAACTTCTATCTTGTAGAATTAATCAAGGTGCGTGAAAACTTCTCACGATCCAACACACACACCATATTACTCTTAAGTTTTCTAATATTCATTTAGTTAAAATGTTGACTTCTAATCTTCCTTATTTATTTCATCCAAATAGATTATTGTTTTTCATATTATTAGCGCGTGTTGACATTACTTCTGTCACGACCCAAAACCGAGCCGCGACTGGCACCCACACTTACCCTCCTATGTGAGCGAACCAACCAATCTAAACCTTAACATTTCAATTTAATATCAACATAAAGTAATGCGGAAGACTTAAACTCATTAATAAAAA
>NC_028637.1:57827996-57828719 GCF_001406875.1 Solanum pennellii
ACAATTAAGCATATAGAAGGGTTTACAATACTACCCAATACATATCATTCGCTATTAAGAGTTTACTACGAATAGCATAAACCATAACCTACCTCCACCGAAGATTTCGTGATTAAGCAAGCAAGTTTCCCAAAGCTTTGTTTTTCCCTCTTCGTTCGTCCCTCTCTCTCGCTCGTTCTCTTTCTTTTTTTTTTTGTCTCTCTTTGTTCTTTCTATTTTTCTTATTCAAACCCTCTTTCTTTTACCCTAATTAGGATATAATTAAGTATAAAGATGGCAATAATATCCCATTAATTAACTCAAGGTTACCTCTTTTAACCCCCAAGTAATTAGACTTATTAACATTAACCCACTAACTTTATAATTAAAGCAGGAATAGTCCAAAACGCCCCTTAAATTACTTAACAGAAATCCGACCCAGCTGGGATTACGCAGTCTGTGACGGCCCGTCGCGCCTTCGACGGTCCGTCCAGCTGCTCCGACACAGAGTTCAGAGACTAGATTTTTACCAAGAGTCTGTGACGGCCCGTCATGCCATTCCGTCACGAAGTTCAGAGAGTCGATTTCAGTACCCAAATTTCAGAATTCTAAGTGTTTTGGAACGAGACTCCCTCGATGGTCCGTCGTTCCCATGACGGTCTGTCGTGGGATCCGTCGTATCAGCCAGTTTTTCCAGAAATAAAATCTGCTGCTTAAAACGACTAAACAGGTCGTTACAATAGA
>NC_028637.1:57834173-57868577 GCF_001406875.1 Solanum pennellii
TAATTAGACTTATTAACATTAACCCACTAACTTTATAATTAAAGCAAGAATAGTCCAAAACGCCCCTTAAATTACTTAACAAAAATCCGACCCAGTCTGGGATTACGTAGTCTGTGACGGCCTGTCGCGCCTGCGACGGTCCGTTCTGCTGCTCCGTCACAGAGTTCAGAGACTAGATTTTTACCAAGAGTCTGTGACGGCCCGTCATGCCCATGACGGTCCGTCCTGCCATTCCGTCACGAAGTTCAGAGAGTCGATTTCAGTACCCAAATTTCAGAATTCTAAGTGTTTTGGAACGAGACTCCCTCGACGGTCCGTCGTGCCCATGACGGTCCGTCGTGGAATCCGTCGTATCAGCCAGTTTTTCCAGAAATAAAATCTTCTGCTTAAAACGACTAAACAGGTCGTTACAACTTCTTAGAACAGTTATATGTTCTTTTTTAAAAAAAAAAAACTATTCTGAAACATAGCAATTTGTGTTTGGCTAATAATATTAGAAGTATTATTGATAAGCAAATTTTCTTGTGCTATGTATTTGTAAGAGTCAAATTAGGAAAAAAGACAAGTATCAATGTTAATTTTAATGTTAAAATTATTTTATAGAGAGAAATTATTTTAAAATTTTATTATTAAAATATTAGTTAATTTTTTGTTTTTTTAAAATTAATATGTGGACATTAAAATTTTGAAACAATATTATATATAGATGAATAAAATATGAACACAAAAATTTAATTATACTTGAAAATACCAAAAGAAATATTTTCTACAAATCATTCCACAAATTAAGTCAATGCATATGAATATGAACCACAAAATTTAAATAAATAAATAAAAGGGTAATGTTGGTAAATGTGTATATATATAAAAAATATAGTTTGGTCTAGAAAAATATAATTTTGTGATCTACTTTCGCTTTTTTGAAGAAGAACAATTTTTAGTTTATTCCCAACACTAGAATAAACACTAGAATATTTGCTTCAATTTTTGAAAGCAATTTTACTTATTGATCATACACTTTGATTTTCCAAAAAGAGATACTTTTTTCTCAATTAGTTTGGCCTCCCAAAAACAATGCAAAAATAAAATAAGATTTGTTTGGAATTGCTATAAGGAGGACAAAACACTTACTTTGAACATTTTGTTTTTAAAAAAAAGTTCAAGGTGTTTGGCCAATAAAAAAAAATAACTTTTAATTCGAAGCAAATATAATGTTTCTATTGATGGGAATAAACTAAAACTTTCAGCTTCTTAAAAAATTAATGTAGAAATAGAAAATTATTTTTTTTCAAGGCAAAAATATCACTGTTGTATATACATATTTATCAATATATCCGTTATGTTTAATTGTTTTTGTGGAGAATTTTCATATGTAGTGATTTAATTTGTGAAATTCTTTATAAATTTGTTTTGCTTGATATTATATTTAAATCATCATGTTAATATTATATCATGATTTAATTCATTTTTATTTTATAAATGTATAATATTGATTTAAAATTTGTATATGTTTACTTTGACATAGTAAAAATATTTTCTTTATAATATTATATAAAAAATAATTTTTCTATAAAATAATCTCAATATTAAAAGTGCGTCACGATCCGAGTGTACACCCTGGATGTGGACGGCACTCAAAGACCATTGCTGGTCCCTAAGGCGAACCCTCATCGTGGCTGACTACAAGCAGAAGACTAACTTAAGCATGGATAAACTTAAAACTGAATGACATTCATAAAAGTTAAATATAAATTTAAGTCCAAAGAGAACTCTGTATAGTAAAATGTATACATCTCGCCATAAAAGCCAACTTTACTCTTTAAAATATTTAACGAAATAAATGAAGATTTCTGAAACTCTATTGTCTATCTATGAAGCTCTCACGCCCTGAGTCCATACCAGGAAGTGACCGGTACCCAATGACCATTTTTGGCCTTGAGCATACCATTGGTCAGGCTTACTTAACTCAACAGAAGGTTTAACACACAGTATAATCTCAAAAAATAACTTTAAGGGAAGTAATTAGCCAAAGTGGCAACCCATGTCTTAGTCAAATACAAATGAAATGAAGGACTAAGAAAACTAATATCTTTTGTCTATGAATCCTCTAATATAGATGTATGTTGGGACAGGACCCCCAATCATCCTAACAACAACATACTAAACAAATAGCTAAAACTAAAGACGTCCTCCGGAATGAAGAGAGGCTCAACAACTCACTCTGAGTTGCTCACTTGATCAATGGTGCGCCGAGTTATGATCCTAGTTATCTTCTCTGCATCATAATAGGATATAGGTCAACAGGCATCAGTACATTTAAAGTACGAGTATGCAAGTTGGAATTCTAAAACAAAAATTAAGCTGGAAAAGGAGTAAGAAGGAATAATTGTCTTGGTTTTGTTCAACTCATTAATAACTACTCATTTCAATATAATGCAATCGAAAAATAAGTGCAATATAAACAAAAGTTGACTAAAAACATGCGGTAAACTGTGAATGTATAGATGGATACTATAAATCTATGAAATATTGTAAAAATAGAAATAACTGATGAAAAAGAAAATACAATAACTTTTGTGGGAGCTTCTTGTATCGACAACCATCACTTAAGAGCTATAGTGATGATACAACGTTACTCGGCACACACTGCCCGGCCATCCTAACCTTGTTAGAGTATAGGACCTGAACTTCCTAATGGATCAACTAGTATTCTGTGAAAAAGGTTCATCTAAAATGTATGACCTTCTTCAACCAATGATGGCTAAATAGTTTCCATGGAGACTTGACTTAATATGAAACTCGCATCCCACATCAGTGCTCAATAATAATCTCAAAATATACTGGATCTTATGTTTTCAAAACATACTGGTGTTGTGGTTTGAGATTAGTGTTCAAAACTTAGCTTTAAAAGCTCTCTTGGAAATCATAGTTTCACTGTTTGCTTCATTTTATAAAGATATTACTTCTGGCTGAAAACTAGCCCCAAGGTTCTTTACTTGTTTTAGTATAAAAACATTTCTAACTATTAGGGATTACTTAGTCCCTTTATAAGATTTTGACAACGAACTCAACCTTTTACTCTTGCTCAACTTGTAACTCGAGTCTTAAAACAAAGTTAAAAAGGTTTGTTAAAGATGCTTGGAAACATTCGAAACTCGAATTAACTCGTTTCCTAACCTTTAGGCCTGAAACTTAATTTCTTTGACTTTGATCTTAAATTTTCTTGACTTGGATTATGTATTCAAGGATCATGATCTCATGTTTATGGATGATTTCATGATGTTTAGATGTACTTTAGAGTGTTGGAATTAACCAAGAAATTAGGGTACATTTCTTAGGAAGTAATATGAAAATATATGAAATGAAGGGGGTCTCAAGGTGACCTTGGCGCTCTGAGAGGCGTGGGGCGCCAGAACCTGACTGAACATACATTTTCCTCAGGCGCTCTGGCTGGCACAGCGAACCAGAGCCTGACGGAAACAGTTGTGTACAGGGGCTCTAATTAGCGTGGCGCCCTAAGTCCTATCTGAAAGGATTTTCAATTTTTCTTCTCCGATTTTCATCTCTAAACCTTCTAATCTCTCATGGATATTTTCCCAAACACCTAATATCACTAGAATTCTAAATACCCAATAGTTTTGACTCGTAAAATAGCCCAGAAACACGAATAAAAAATAACTAAAGGCATACTACCACTCAACAAACAAAAATTTAACAATTGTTAATCAAGAACTTCACTATTCATCATTCAATCTATTTAAAACTCAATGATTAAACATTTTGGTGTGTGGGTGAGAGAACCCAACATAGAAATATCTCATATACCTCGATAGGAATGACCCTGGACGAATTCCACTCGCGAAACCTTACTGTTCTTGAACAATTCATGATCTTCATGTTCTTCTCTCTTTTCTCCCAAACCCTAAGCATATTCAACTTTTCTAAAACTTAATCAAGGCTTAGTTTTACCCTTAATAAACCCTTAAATCAAATTAGCAAATAGTATGGTGAAAAGATAACTTCACCCTTACTAAAATCCGGATTAGATTTTTCCTCATTCCAACAACCCAACTTTCGATGAGCATATCTCCTTCATACGACATAGAGAATGTTCAAACTCGGTGTGTTGAAAAGATCTCTTCAAGGTATTTACAAACATATAAAGAACTGGCCCTATATCATCTTGAGCTAGAAGTTATAGCCTTTTGAAAATGTCCAAAAATTTACTTTGACACTTAGGATATTTTCAAGATTTCTCCTATTCTTTTTAAAAATAATTATTCTTAGTTTCTTTGTTTAATCCTGACTATTCATGTTTACGAGATGTTACTGAAGCCTCTAAATGACAATGATGGAAGTCGGTTCAACGAGGCTCACTATAGCTAACTCGAACTCCATGTGATTTCAACAAAGCTCGTGTTTTCATGATCCTAATTACCTAGATCTGCATCATCAAAAGATGCAGGCCAAATAGCTCACTACGCGAAATGTATGAGCATGTAAAGGGAATTCTAAAGCATAAAACATAGGCCTGAACTTGATAAAAAAGAAGCATACTTACCTCTTTCCAACTAAACTTAAATCATGAATAATATACTCAAATCAAATATTAAATATTCAACTCTAAGATAAGATACTCAACTTCAAAGATGTGATACGCGACTCAATGAAGCACAAATGAACTCAAGATACTCAAACTAAGGTACTCAACTCAAAATACACAACTCTTTATACTTAATTGAAGACATTTCGATATAAAGTAGTTTAAAACAAGTGAAATATATGCAAAAAATAAATATGATGTCAACTCATAATCATAATATCTTAAAATACATACCATGATCCCTCTCAAAGCGTACTTGTGCAATGCATGAAGGAAGTTCCATACCCCCATTCATACTAGGCAGAACCCCTTGAGGAACCATGCAATTTTTACCGTGGGAGTTTCTCTAACCGACCACAATCACTATGAGCCTATGTGGTGATACAACATCTTGCCCACGCTGCCAGAATTGTCCTATACTTTGTCGTCATATAGAACGCTTTACTTATGTGGATTCACTAGCTTAACTTATGGGGATCCACTAGCTTCACTTATGCGATCATCTAAAAAGTTTGACCCATTAATAGTCATGATGGCTACATGTTTATGGAGACTTGAGTTAGTATGAACTTGCGTCCCCGGGGTGCTCAATACTACTCGCAAAATATAATTAGCTCATAGTTTTTATAGAACAACGTCTTTCTTTAGTTTGAGATAATTACTCAAAACTACCCTCTTGAAGTGAAAATTGCATAAATATTAATAGTATATATAGATAGCATACTGCTGAAACATTGATCACATAATCGATTGTCATACTAATTATGTTTTAGAAACTGTTACCCAAAATCATTTTTTATCTTAAAAGAGATAGTACTGAAACTGCTCAAAACTCTTTTGGAAATCTCAGTTTCTTCTCATCTTAAATGTAAAACATTTACTCCTGGGAATAGTTAGTTTTCAGATTTTAATTTTTAAAATATGAACTTTAGTATTATTCGTTGCTCAACTTTACTGCTTAAGTCTTAAAACAAAGTTAAAATATTTGTAAAATACTTCTTAAATATGGTTCATGTTTAATTATGGGCGTGGACGAATCAACGCAAGGTTTTTAATGACCATAGATATAACTCAATACTCAAGACTTAGAACTTAAATATGAAATTCCTCTCAAAGGTACTCAACTGATGGAATTCATGCCGAAGTTATGGACATGAACGACTCTACTCAAAGGTCTACATAACTACATGGAACTAATGAGTACAAATCGTCTCATTCTCTTACTTACTTATGCCAATCATAGCTCAAATCAACATTTGATCTCAAAAGATTCATAATTGAACTAAAAAGTTTTATTGAACTCTACTTTTAACCCTCTCTTGAATGTAAATTACGAATTCAAGAGTTATGGTTCATGATATGAATCATCTGATTAATGAATATAGAAATTCGATAATTAGGAATAGAGCTTTTAATAGAAACATGAACTCAAGAGCTTAAAATCAACTTATCTCAACAATACTAAAATCTAGGGGTAGAATTCTTGATTATTCTTTTAAGATCTTAAAGTGGATGTAGGGCATGAGGTTGAACTAGTCCAACACTATGATAGACTTACATACTTATAAGAACAAGATTCTTGAATAATCTTTAAGAATGTTGAATAACCTTTAAGAATGTTGAAAAACCTTGAAGAAGAACTTGATTAGAAGCATTGAAACCCAAACTTGAAGGTCAACCGTCAAGAAAACCTTTCTTGAGATTCTTGAATTAGTTTTTTTAAATCTCTATGACCAAAGATTTTTATTTTTGTTAGTGAACATGAATATCTTATTGTTTTTAGTGTTTTATTAGTCAAGAAATTCGTTTAGGGATTTTTTGGAGGTAAAAAAATAAAAACAATCCTTTTTAATGTTTTTCTATCGGCTATTTTGTAACGGCATTGTACAGGTCACTAAAATAGTCACAACTCTATACTCAGAATCTGGATTAACGCGAAATTGATAGAGTTGGAAAGTAGATAGACTTACCATTAACTGGATAGGTTATGGCTCACGTAACTCTAAATATTCTAATATATGGTCGTTTATAGTCGACCCAATTAAATCTTACATCAAAACTTAATGAAACTTCAAGAACACTTATCAAAAACTCATAAAAAGTTAAATCCTTAAATTTCTAGAATGAAGTTACGTTGATCAAATCAAGATTGGCATGTGGGTGAATGAACCCAACACTATGAAAGCTTACATACCTCTTAAAGATTGAAACCATGACGAAAATACGCAATTAAACTCAAGAACGTCAACGAACCCTTCATCCTTTCCTCTTTTCTTTTCTTTTCTTTTCTTGAAATCTCAACAAAAAATATAGGCGTATATTAGGATTAAAAAACTGAACCCAATAAGGTTATGCCCCTAATATATTACTAAAACTGAATTAAAACTTGTTGGGTAAGAAAAAGACCAAAATACACCTCCCTATTTTCGGTCAACTTTCCTTAATTAGACAACCTAACTTCAAAATGACATATCTCACTCATCCGAACTTGAAACTATAGCAAACTCGGCGGCGTTGGAAAGATAATTCAAACATCTTCCCTTTGGTATCTCCTAGAATAACTAACTTATGCTGTGATAGGAGTTATGGTAATTTAAAGTTGACTCAAAACTCTTACTTAACGTAATTCTCCAAATTTCAGATTTTTCTATTTCAAAATTACTTCTTTTTGGAACTCTTGGTGCTAAATATAGTTAACTAACCTTAATACTTAAGAAATTTTTAATTCCATAGTAAAATCTCACTCTCCACAATGAACAGTTCGAGTCTTAGTTCATAAACTATTCGGGGTGTTACATTATCTCCCCATTGGGATCATTCGTCCTCGAATGATGGCTGGAACGACTATGGAATAGGTTACTCTTACTAAGGTCTGCTTGTAATGGTATGATCTTTGTACATTCAAACTTAACCCAAATCTTTATGTTCGACTTCTATACCACTATATATGAAATATCATCCCAAGACTATTACTCCTTATATCACATATAATCAACCTCGGGCTCATCTCAAGAATTACCTACTGCTTAACATCATCACATTTAAGCTTAGTACTCTAACAACTCCACTACTAAAAGACCTCTAAAAAGACACCCCTCATACTCTTTGGAACTAATTACTATATCATTCTCAACACTTAACTTGCTTTCTCATCTTATCATCTCCCCCTTCGGTCTAAAGCTAACACTTGAAAGTTATGGACCTATTCCACATCTCTAACTGGTGTACATTCTCCTAATGATGTTTTTACACTTGTGACTTAGCCACACTTTACTGCGCTTATCTCAAAGTTAGGTTCTCCATTACTCACATTCATTGCAACAACCATCTCAATATGTCACTCATTCTATGTCAAGTCTTCTAGATTAAATCTCAAGACTAACATCATCACCTTTATGTTGCTATTCTTTCGATCATGACACTCATCTCAAATTCAAACTTAATGTTTATTACTAAACCAGGATATCAATATGATTTCTCGGTTACTATACTATACCTCATTACTATTGTGGCAATTCAAAAACACATGTCCATTAGGACCTCATGAAAATAAGTTAATCTTTATCTCTCAATCTGAATACTAGGATAACCATCACATTCCACTTCACAACTTAAGTGCTACCTACTAACTTATTGTGCATTATCTCTCAAATGACTCTATCATCCTCAGAATACCACGAGGTTCCCCTTTCAAATTTTATAAGCCTATATTAGACCTATCACTTTATGAATACACATGCTCTTCTATTTATCACCACTTAAACTTAGTAATTACCAACACAATGACACATCACCATAACCCAATTTTAGTTAAGGTATACTCTAACTTATATTGAAATGCAGCAGTTACTCTACCTCCTATCCTAAGCTCTTCACGACTCTTAACTACTTAGTCTATCTATAAGGGAAAACTCTTCATTATTGTCTTACTAAATGCATGACTATATTAACATAGCTTGCCTCATCACTATCTCCCTTTCTTGGATTACTAAACCTCTGCATACTTTTCTCTAACTCAGGGCTCTTTCACTACTACTGCTCATTATCTCGAAACTCATACTATATTTTTAGGTGGAAATATTACCCAAGCTCTAAACATACCTCCTCATAAGGAACTCAACTAAAAGAAGGCTTAAAGGAAAGAGTACAACTCACTTTTATCTCAAATGCATGATTCAAATGAATATGGGTGTATTACTTGAAACATGAACTTAAGTTACACTGGGGCTTCTCTTAACACCTTCTGGAGTCTCATAACTTCCTCAAACTCTTGCTAAGAACAACTCATTAAAATAGAACTTACTATGTTTTTCAACCACCTCTATTATGTTGGATTGTTGAATGATTCAAAGAAAGGCATGAGTTAGAATATAACACTTTGACTTATCTCTTTTGCACGATTAAAAGTATCAAAGAAGGGAAACTTTTCTTAAATGTGTGTAGTACCTCATTCATAGAAGTGACCCTCACATCCATAAATAATATCGTATTGGAATGACTACATAGACACCCTAGTACACTTAAACTCATTGTTCTGATACCTAGTTTGTCACAACCCGAGTCTACACCCTAAATGTGGTCGGCACTCAAAGACCATTGTTGGTCCCCAAGCGAACCCTCATCGTGGTTGAGTGCAAGAGGAAGACTAACTTGAGCATGTAAAAACTTAAAACAAAATGAAATTCATAAAACCTAAATACAAACGTTAAGTCCAAAGAAAGCATTGTATAATAAAATATGTACATGTCGCCATAAAAGAAAACTTTAGTCTTTAAATTATTTGATGAAATAAATGAAGACTTCTAAAACTATATTGTCTATATATGAAGCTTCTAAATGAAAATTATGGAAGTCGTGACAATACCCATGAACTCCTAGAAAGTAAATGGAATCCTTCGGAATAAAGGAGGCTCGCCATAGCTAACTCGAACTCCATGTGATATCAACGAAGATCCTGATGATTATCCTGAATACCTCAATATGCATCATCAAAAGATCCAAGCCAAATTGCTCAATACATGGAATATACGAGCATGTAAGGGGAATTCTAAAGCACAAAACATTGGCCTGAACTTCATAAAAAAGGAAAAACACTTACCTCTTTTTAACTCAACTCAAATCAAGCAAAATATACTCAACTTAAAGATTAGATATTCAACTCCAAGAGTAGATATTCAACTTCAAATATATGATGCTCAACTAAATGAAGCACGAATGAACTCAAGATACTCAACCTAAAGTACTCAACTAAAAAAACTCAACTTGTGATACTTAACTAAACTCATTTCGATATAAGACAATTTGAAACAAGTTCAATATAAAGAAAAATTATTTAAAAACATGATGTCAAGTCATAATATACATGTGCAATGCATTAATGAAGTCTCATACCCCAATTCATACTTACCAGAACCCCTTGAAGACCTATGCAATTTCTATTGTGGAGTTTCTCTAACCGACAACCACCACCATGAGCCTAAGTGGTGATACAATGTCTTACCCACGCTGTCACAACTGTCCTATACTCTGTCCTCTTATAGAACACTTAACTTAGTGGATCAACTAGCTTAACTTATGTGATCATCTAAAAAGCATGAACCATTAATACCCCATGATGGCTACATGGTTTATGGAGACTTGAGTTATTATGAACTCGCATCCTCATATCGTTTCTTATTACTACTCCCAAAAATATATTTAACTCGTATATTTTTAAAACAACTTCTCTTAGTTTGAGATAATTTCACAAAACTACCCTCTTAAAGAGGTAACTGCTCTTGACAACTCTTTCCTAAAACATATACAATAATATTTTAATATGATCAGTGATGACTTGGGAAGTCATACTACATAAACATTGATGGTATATGAAGATGCCATAATTCTTATACATTGATGACATTCTTGATTGTCAGACTAATCATGTTTTAGAAACTCTTTCTCAAACTCATATTTTTTTCTTAAAAGTGATAGTACTGAAACTTCTCAAATGTCTTTTAGAAATCTCAGTTTCTTCTCATGTTATGTAAAACATTTACTCTTGGGAATACTTAGTTCTCATATTCCAATTTTTTTTTAAATGATATTCGTTACTCAACTTTATTGCTTAAAGTCTTAAAATAAGTTAAAATATTTGTAATAGACTTCTTAAATATGGTTCATGTAGAATTATGGACGCGAACGACTCAACACAATATTTTCAATAACCATAGATATGACTCAATACTCAAGACATAGAACTTGAAGGTAAAATTCCTCTCAAAGGTACTCAAATGATGGAGTTCATGTCGAAGTTATGGATATGAACAACTCGACTCGAATGTATACATAACTACATAGATATAATGAGTACAAAATCTTCTCATTATCTTACTTACTTCCTTCAATCTTAGCTCAAATCAACAGTTGATCTCAAAGGATTCATAATTGAACTCAAAAGCTTTATTGAACTCTACACTTAACTCTCTCTTGAATGTGAATTTTGAATTCAAGAGTTATGGTTCATGATATGACGGATCTCATCAAAAATATAGAAATTCGATAATTAGGAATAGAACTTTTAAAAGAAACATAAACTCGAGAACTCAAAATCAACTTATCTCAACAATACTCAAATCGAGGGGTAGCATTCTAGATTATTCTTTTACTAATCTGAAAGTAGATGTAGGGCGTGACGACTAACTAGTCCAACACTATTATAGACTTACATTCATAGAAGAACAAGATTATTGAAGAATATTTAATAATCTTCAACAATTTTAGAGAAGAACTTGATTAGAAGCCTTGTAACCCTAACTTGAACGTAAACAATTAAGAAAATCTTTCTAAGATTCTTGAATTAGTTCATGAAATCTCTATGACCAAGGATATTGATTTTTATTAGTGAACATGAAATATGATTATTTTTAGCCTTTTGGTTAGATAAGAATTTTTTTTAGGATTTTGTTGGATGTAATAGCACAACATTGTATAGGTTACTAAAATAATCATAACTTTTTATTTAGAAATTGGATTAACGTGAAATTGGTATCGTTGGAAAGTAGATTCAATTACATTAATATGATAGGTCATGGCTCACATAAATCTTAATAATCTAAGAGATATGGTCGTTTAAAGTTGGCCCAATTAGAATCTTACATCAAAACATAATAAAATTTGAAGAACACTTATCAAGAAATCAAAAAAAACTTCAATCCTTAAATTTGTTAACGAAATTACGCTTAATAAATTATGATTGGTGTGTGGGTGAACAAATCAAACACTATTAAAGGTTACATAACACTTATGTATTAAACCCATGGCGAAAATCCGCAACTAGGCTCAAGAACGTCGACGAACGCCTTGGTCCTTTCCTCTTTTCTTCTCTTTTCTCTTCTCTTCTTTTCTTGAACTCTCAACTAAAATCCTAGGTGTATATTAAGATTATAAAACTGAACCTAATTGGATTATACCCCTAAAATATTACTAAAAACGAATTAAATCTTGTTGGGTAAGGAAAGACCAAAATACCCCTCCCTATTTTCCGCCAACTTTTCTTAACAGGACAAACTAACTTCAAAAGGTCATATCTTATTCATCCGAACTCGAAAATCACCAGACTTGGCGGCATTCGAAAGATGATTCAAAGATATTCCCTATGGTATCTTGTAGAAAACATAACTCATTCTGTCTTAGGAGTTATGGTCATTTGAAGTTGATAAAAAAACTCATACTTAACGCTCAAAATTTAAGATTTTGCTATTTCAAATTTAGTTCTTTTGGAATTGTTTGTGCTAAATCTAGTTGACTGACCTTAATAATTAGGAATTTTTTAATTCCTTTGTTAATCTCACTTACTACGATGAACGGATGGATTCTTAGTTTAACTTTTTTTTCGGGGTGTTACAAAGTGCGTTGGTACTTGTCTTTTTTTGTAATTTGACTGTCAAACATACTTTTTAAAAGGATATTAGTGAAATATGATATTCTTATCAAAAACACATTTCAAATGAATTAGTCAAATACAAATTATTATTTTTTTAAAAATTACTTTTCTGAAATGTTATTTTTTTTACAAAAAAACATTAAGAAATAAATCGTTTTAACTACAATATCAAATTTGCTCTTAACCTCATATATGGTCATGCACATAGACCTTGGGTCTTATGAGTTTTCTAGAAAGACGGCCTAAGTATTTATAGAAGGAGACAACACCTTTACAATCGCATAGGTGATTTCATCAAGTATATCTCAAATAGGACACCTTAAGGCTATAGAATCATTAAAAATAAAATAAGATCAACCTTATAAAACACTGCCTCACTTTATAGGAATAGAAAAAGTGATGTATATTGAGGCCTAACATGTCCACCACATTACCTCAATCAATGAACTTTCTCCCCAATCCTCTCAACATTTGAAGATTTATTTTCCTAGTCAAGCCCTTGGTCGTAGGAACCGCCAAATTTCTTTAATACCTTACATATGCTAAGGAAATAACACCCAGTATCAACAATTGTTTAACTGCACCAACCACCATGTGTGACGCAGATATATCTCTTTTTCCATTCTACACACAATAATAAGCAATCTTGTGTGGCACCTCTCTATGGCCATATTTCTATTTTTCTTTTTTCTCATTTTTAAAACATTTCTTTCTTTATAAAGGAAAAAAATTGATTGATATATTAGTGACAGTTATGCTCTTTTTAATACTTATAACAAAAGAACATAAATATTAGAAATCAAAAGAGAAATAAATGGTTTTAAAAAATAAGGTAGATAATCATAAATGGTTTTAAAAAATATGGTTAAAGTTAATCACCAACTAATATTGACTTGTTCATTGTTAAGAGAATAACAAAATTATGAACGCTTGAAATTTCACTTATTTACAATTACACTAGTCGCTAGTAAAATGGTCATAATAATTTCATTTAAACATTGAATGATACAAAATTGGTGGAATTTGAAGCAAAAATATTTGACCTACAATTTTTATGTCATGACTCATTTAATTCTTTACGTACTAAAAGATATGGTAGTATACATTGTTTGCCTTCTAGAGAGGCACAGATTGATACCATGTAGTTTTTTGAGAAAACATTTTTTTAGGTGTTTCTGATGATTTAATAAATTATGTATGTTAGTTCGAATTGATAATTATAAATATTAATATGTTTAAATGAGGTATGAACCGCTAAATAGAGTTTCTCTATACCCGCAATTAACATATAAAGTCAAAATTATGAACATTTGAAATTTCCCTTAATTACAATTACACTAGTGTCTAGTAAAATGATCATAATGATTAACTTTAAAAATTAAATGATACAAAATTGGTAGCATTTAAAAGAAAAATCATTGACCTACAATTTTCAAATGTCATGTATCACTTAATGCATTACGTACTAAAAGATATGGTAGTATATATTGTTTTGCTTTTAGAGAGGCGCACATTGATAGCATGTTGTTTTTTGACCAAAATATTTTGTGGGTGTTTGTGAAGATTTAATAAATTATTTGTTTTAGTTCGAATGGATATATTTAGGTATTAATAAGTTTGAATGAGGTATGAACCGTGAAATAGATCTTTTCTACACCAGAAATTAACATCTAAAGCCAAATTTAGAATGTTCGAATATTTACGTAGTTACAATTGCATTAGTCTCTAGCGAAATGGTCATAATGCTTTAAACATTAAATAATACAAAATTGGTGGAATTGTTTTTTTTAAAAAAACATATTGACGTGCAATTTCAATATCTCATGGCTAACCTAAATCATTACGTACTAAAAGATATAATAGTGTACATTGTTTTCTTTCTGGAGAGGCACACATTGATTGTATAGATTTTTGACAAAAACATTTTGTGGGTGTTTGTGATGATTTAATAAATCATGTGCGTTAGTTCGAATGGATAATTATAGGTCTTAATATGTTCTAATGAGGTATGGACTGTGAAAGAGAGTTTTTCTAAACCCGAAATTAAAATCTAAAGCTAAATTAAGAACGTTCGAATTATAACTTATTTACAATTACACTAGTCTATTGTAAAATTGTCATAATGATTTACCTTAAACATTAAATGATGCAAAATTGATGGCACTTTAAAGAAAACTCACTGACCTACAATTTTCATGTATCATGGCTCGCCTAATTATTTACGTACTAAAAGATATGGTAGTATACATTGTTTACCTTCTAGAGAGGCACACATTGATTGCATGTTGTTTTTTGACAAAATTATTTTTCTGGGTGTTGATGATGATTTAATAAATTAGGTTTGTTAGTTCGAATGGATAATTATAGGTATTAATAAGGTCAAATGAGTTATGGACCGTGAATTAGAGTTTTTATATGCCGAAATTAACATCTAAAGTCAAAATTATGAACGTTCGAAATTTCACCTATTTAGAATTACACTAGTCTATGGTAAAATTGTCATAATGATTTACTTTAAACATTAAATGATACAAAATGTGTTGCATTTGAAAGAATACGCGTTGATCTACATTTTTCATTTGTCATGGCTCACCTTATTTTGTTACATAATAAAAGTTATGGAGTTATACATGTTTGCCTTTTAAAGAGGCACATATCGATTACATGCAGTTTCTTACTAAATTTTTTTGTTGATATTTGTGATGATTTAATAAATTATGTGGGTTAGTTTGAATTAATAATTATGGGTTTTAATAAGTTCGAATGAGGTATGGACCGTAAAATAGAGTTTTCTTTAAGAGAAATTATCATCTAAAGCCAAAATTATGAACGTTTGAAATATAACATTTTTACAATTACACTAGTCTTTCGTAAAATGGTCATAATAATTTACTTTAAAAATAAAATGATACAAAATTGGTGGAATTTAAAAGAAATCTCTTTGACCTACAATTTTTATATGTCATGGATCATCTAATTCATTACGTACTAAAAATTATTGTAGTATACATTGTTTGTCTTCTTGTGAGGCACACATTGATTGATAGAGTTTTTTTACCAGAATTTATTGAGGGTGTTGGTGATGATATAATAAATAATGTGTGTTAAATCGAATAGGTAATTATCGGTATTAATAAGTTCAAATAAGGTATGGACCGTGAAATAGAGTTTTTCTATACCCGAATTTAATACATAAAGTCAAAATTATGAACTTTGGAAAATTCACTTATTTACAAATACCCTAGACTCTAGTGAATAGTCATAATGATTTACATTAAACATCAAATAATACAAAATTTGTGGAATTTTAAAGAAAACTCATTGACGTACTGATATACCGTGGTTTCACGGTATTATTAATACTTTTTCCTTAAGTTTAGTGTGTCCAAAAGCCTTTTTGTAATAATTTTTATATAAGTTTCTCTTTGTTTTGCTGGAAATCTGTCCAAAGCTGAATGCGGAGATTTTGAGCAAAGAAATGCAGAAGAGACCACCTACGGAGCTTGTGACGGTCCGTCGTGCTTGTGACGGTCCGTAGGTGGCAGCGTAGTGCAGCTGCTGAAGGAAGATGGGGAAGTCTGACCAAGTGTGGGATTACGAAGCTTGTGACGGTCCGTCGTGTCTCTGACGGTCCGTCCTGCAGGTTCGTCGTGAAGTTCAGAAAAGTGATCCCTGTACCCAGATTCCAAGAGTTGAAGTGTTTTAGAACGAAAACCCTCGACGGACCGTTGTGCCTATGACGGTCCGTCATACTTGCCGTTGAGGGGAATGAAGAGAGCAGCAGAGTAAATTGCACAAGTATGGGACGACGGAGTCCACGACGGTCCGTCGCGAGGTCCGTCGACCCAGCCGCGTTTTGGCAGATTTCCAACAATTAGAATCCTTGTTTAATTAGTTTTTTTGTTTTTTTTAATAGATAGTTCGAAAAACCTCGTTTTTGGGGGTGGACTCTGTTAGGTTAGACACCAGATTGTTAGACTCCGTATTATTAGACTTTGTGTATTATTGTTAGATTTTGAGATTCTTGCAAGTGATTTTTGGAGATTAATCAAGCAAACTTTCGATTTTATTCTTTCTCATTGAAGTAAGTACATGAATTCGTATTTAATATATTTGAATATTGTGTTTATGGCTATGAGTAACTAAACTCCATAACTAGGGTTGTGGGAACCATAGGCAAATAATGAGATAAACCCTAACTAAAATAAAAATTCTAGATTAGTGTCTTGCATGTATTAATAATTCTTTCTCTTAAAAGTCTTTTTAACGGAAGGCCAACGTTAGAACTCGCCTTAATGCTACTTGCCGGACCAAGGAGGTAGATAATAGGAAAAGAATTATTAACATAGATTTAGTGTATACTATCTAATAGGCTAGTATTGATTGGTACGAGGTAATATCTTAGTCAAATATCGAATACGATTCTTAATATGAGGTAAGGATAAGGGTTAGGATAGCAACACACTTAGCCGGACCAAGGTGCGGAGTGAGATTTTCTAGATGCCGAACCAAGGATTTAGAAATACATAACTTATCACTTTGCATGCAAGATACTAGGAAAGAATTGTTATAGTTAGAATTATCAAGTTATGAACCTGTGGGGAACACGTAAACCCTAGTTACCTTGATTTATTGATTAAAATCCAACTGACAAACCTGTTAAGTGTCTCTTTCAAGTTTGTTATTTATTTCCACTCATTTAGAAATAGAAACCCCCCTTNATGTTTTTTACTTTCCAAGGAAGTCATTGACCAAGCAATAGTAATAACAAGTTGAAGTCAAGTCTAGACTATTTTCCTCGTGGGAACGATCCCAACCTCACTAGTTGGGTTATTTACTTGACACGACCGCTTTACTTCTTATTTGAGAAGTAAGTTTGAGCGTATCAAATTTTGGCGCCGCTGCCGGGGATTATAGATTTTAGATTAACTTGAACTTATTACCATAGCTTACTTGATATTTTCTTGATTTTACTTTGTTTTCTTGTTTTTGATTTTTTTTCAGAACTATCCTCCTTGTATGCCAAATACACAGAGAGGAAGAGAACCCTTGTTTCCCTATGATCAAGAGCTAGAGCGTACACTGCGCAATATGAATCGAAACTTGGGAATAAATGATGAGGATCCGAACCAGAACATTCCAACTTCGGTTGATGTTCATGGTCAGATGTTACCCGATGCTCCGGGTGAACATCAACAGAAGGGACAAAATCCCGTTCCACGGCCCCAAGCATACTACAGAGGGTATGATAACATAGCAGACTCGGATGCGCCACTTGTCTTGCCCCGTCTACCCATAGGCCACACTTTTGTGGTAACTAGTAGCCTGATGCAAATGCTCACTGCCAGAGGTTTGTTTTCAGGGCTACCTTCTGAGGATCCACACGCCCATATAGATAAGGTAAGGGCAGTGTGTAAAACTTGTGTGGGGAAGCCGGATTTGGATCTAGATGTAATAGGTCTCAGAGTGTTTCCTCTCTCACTGACGGGAGAGGCTGCTATATGGTTCACTGAGCTCCCATACAACTCAATCTTCACTTGGAACCAATTGAGGGATGTTTTCTTGGCACGCTACTATCCAGTCTCCAAGAAACTAAACCACAAAGACAGAGTGAATAGCTTTGTGGCACTACCAGGAGAGTCAGTTAGTAGTTCTTGGGATAGATTCACCTCATTATTGAGAAGTGTTCCAAATCACCGTATAGATGATGAGTCACTAAAGGAATACTTCTATCGGGGACAGGATGACAACAACAAAGCGGTTTTGGACACGATAGAAGGTGGATCTTATGGAGAATGCCCTTATTATGAGATTGCTGAAAAATTAGAGAAAATCTCCCAAAATAACAAAGCTTGGAGTACTAGGAAGTCCGATACAGGAAGAAACACCTTCGCAGTGCAGTCAACTCACAACCAAGCCACAGATGAGATTCGTGAAGAAATGACTCAGATGACAACTGAGCTTGGTTTGGTACTAAAACATGTCACTGGGGGTGCAGAAAAGATAAATGCAGTCAACTACTTGGCTAAACCACCACCTCCTAAAGATGAGTGCTATTATGCGGAGGACACTTATGCAGTAAATGAGCAGACGGGGGGTTTCCGACCAAGCGCCCAAGGCTCAAATCAGGATAATTGGCGCCAAGGTCAAGGGAACCAAGGTCGGAACTATGGTAACTACAACCGTGAGGGTCATTATGTCCGAGATGGAAACTACAATCGCGACAACAACTTCAACAGGGGTAACTATGGTAATAGAAACAACAGGAATGGACCCTATGTTCCTCCTCAGAATCTTGAAGTTACTCCTAGGGATGGTGGAGATAGTATGGCGCGAGTTGAGGATATGTTGCACAAAATGATGAGGAGGTTCGACACTAGTGATGAACACATTAAAGAGTTGAGGTGTGATTTAGCTAGTATTGGGCAAAAAGTTGATACACATGCAATTTCGATTAAACAGATCAAATTGCAAGTGGCCCAATTATCTATAACAGTGAACACACGGCAACCGGGCACTCTTCCCAGCAACATTGTCCAAAATCCAAAGAATGATGCGCACTATATGGCAATCACTACTCGGGGTGGTAGGAAAACCATTGACCCACCTATGCAATCTACTGAGGAAAATGTGAGAAAGGATAATGATAATGTGGTAAAGGGTAGTGGTGAAGCAGAGGGAAGTAATAGAAAAGATGCAGAAGTACCTATCAAGGTAATTCCCATGCCTAGGCCACCACCACCCTTCCCTCAGAGATTAGTGAAAAAGACCGAGGATGGTAAATACCGGCGCTTCATAACAATGTTGAAGCAGCTTCCTATCAATGTCCCTTTGGTAGAAGCTCTAGAACAAATGCCCAATTATGCAAAATTTATGAAAGAGCTGGTCAGCAAGAAAAGATCAGTCACTTTCGAGGATGATGATAGACTGCAGCATTGTAGTGCTATTGCTACAAGATCCCTCGTACAAAAGAAAGAAGATCCTGGTGCGTTCACTATTCCTTGTACAGTTGGGTCATTACATTTTGCGAAAGTATTATGTGATCTGGGGCCAAGCATAAATCTCATGCCCCTCTCGATTCACAAGAAATTGGGTTTGGGGGATCCAAAACCCACTGCGATGCGGCTACTGATGGCTAATCGGACAGTGAAACGGCCCATAGGGATACTCCATGATGTGCTAGTAAAAGTGAAGTGATTCATCTTTCCGGTTGATTTTGTTATTCTTGATTGCGAGGTCGATTTTGAAGTGCCTATTATTCTTGGGAGGCCATTCCTTGCTACAGGTAGAGCATTAGTTGATATGGAGAAGGGACAAATGACATTTCGGTTGAATAATGAAGAAGCGAACTTCAACATTTGTAGGACCATGAGCCAGAGTGGTGAGCTCCAATCGGTATCTGCCATATCCCACAAAGAAAAGATGAAGAAGGAGACTGAAAATAAAAATGCAAAACAAGAGTATTGTTGGGGATTTGGTGCTTGTAGACAGTTCTGGGGTGCCTTGTCTTCCGGGCAAGCTCAAGTCCAAATGGACTGGCCCTTACCTTATTACCCAAGTATTCCCTCATGGAGCAGTTGAGTTAAACTCCAAGAAGGGAGTGCGGTTTAAGAGGAATAGAGATAGAATAAAACTCTATTTTAAGCATAAAGCATCGGGGAATGAAGTGATAGAGGCATACAATCTTGATGAAGTCTGAGTATTCAAGGGTCCCCAGTCGTGCCGCGACATTAAATCAGGCGCTTGTTGGGAGGCAACCCAATAATTATTGTCTTCTTAGTAATGGTAGCATTCTCTACTAATGGGTTTTAAATTTCCATGCACATCACCAGGAAATTCTGCAGAAGATCACTCTGAAACAGTCACCAACGGACACATGCGACGGACCGTCGTGCTCTCGACGGTCCGTCCTGCACAACCGGTGCTGGTTGTCAGAGACCCTATTCCTAAAGGTCTCTCACATTTTCTAAGGGTCCTCCAACGGACATCTACGACGGACCGTCATACTCTCGACGGTTCGTCCTGCATAACCGTCATGGCGGTCAGAGACCCCTCTCTTAAGGGTCTCCAGGTTTGCTTCACCTACTACTCTTGTATCTCAATTTTTTTTTATGCATTGGGGACAATTGCATGTTTTTTGTTGGGGGTGGGGTAAATGGATAGTGAGTGTTCGGGTGAAGTCTGAGTAGCCCAATTCACTATCCTTTTTTGGGGTTTTCTTGCCTGTGTTCTTTTCCCCCAAAAGACTGATTACTTTTTCTGTTGAACCGGCATGTTTATATCTTTTGTACATAGTTTAAGTCTGAAGCATGATGGCTAAAATGATATCCTGATAAACTGGAAAATAATGCATGACTAGGCATAGTAACTAATAATTGTGTGGCTCTAAGCATGAAATAGAGTTACACCATTGCATTACCCTAAGTCTTAAATTCAAACTAGGTGTCTGATAATCTGGTATAGTGATGAGATGTCAAGTGAGTGTGAGGAAATTTGAATAGTCCACTATTGGTACTGAGCTAGAACTTGCCTGGTTAGTCCTGCTAAAAGTAAGCTGTAATAGACAATTAGGAAATGATCATAGGCCCTTCTTCAATATATCCCACTTCTAGCCTAAATAAAAGAAACCAAATGAAATTTTTCCTTCTTTCATCCAAATAATCTGAGCTTAAAATTAGATCTTTCTTTTTCACCCCAACTGATCTTTTATGGGAACAATGTGTTGGCCCTGGTCCCTCCTTGGACATGTGCACCTCAGCTTATGCCAAAAGCATAAGTTGAGGGTGGCTAATGCATAAACAACCTTCGTTATGGCCCTGAACCAACTTTGGGTACTGTGTACCTTGACTCATGGCAAAGCCATGAGTTGAGGGTGGCTACTTTGAGGAATGCTCTGGAAAGTGGGGTTGAAAGAACAAAGAGAGAGAAAGAACAAAAGTAAAGTGACTCAAGAATTAGATGAAAAGAAAAGTAAAGAAAAAGAAAAATACACAAGAAATACAAGCAAGAAAAGAAGAGAGTCACTTACACAAATGAAGAAAGAAGAGAAAATAGCAAGGTGAAAGAATATGAGAAACAGGGCGAGATAAAATGAGAGACAGTGGAAGGTTTAGCCGATATGTCAAGGAGGGCAAAAATTCACTAAAGTATACCAAAATATACCTTACCTGAACCCGAGTCTATGTAACTATCTAAAAAAGTCCTATCGTGATCCTAAGGGTTGTATAGCGAACTTAAGGCAGTGAAAATAAGGGCAAGCTTATGGCAAAAGGTATGAATGAGTGTGACTTTGTTCTGAGAGTGAGTGTTGAAAAGTAATCCTTATACTCAAACTGAAATCATTGTGTGAAAAAGGAGGATTTTGTTTTAAAGTGAGGACACTAGTTACAATACCGGAATTGTTAGTACCTCGGTGAGAAATTGAAGAGGATAGGTGTTAGTGCGTGGTGAGTCTGTGTCATGTTCTGATCCCACAAAATTCAAGCCTAACAGTGATAGCATGCATAAATGTGATGAGATTAATCGGGATTAATAGCCAAATGATTGCAAAGGATAAAACATGGATACTATTGTACAAAGATTGTGTAGTGAGTCATAGTGCGTCGCTTGAGGACAAACAACGAATTTAAGTTTAGGGTGTTGATATACCGTGGTTTCACGGTATTATTAATACTTTTTCCTTAAGTTTAGTGTGTCCAAAAGCCTTTTTGTGCTAATTTTTATATAAGTTTCTATTTGTTTTGCAGGAAATCTATCAAATGCTGAATGCGGAGATTTTGAGCGAAGAAATGCATAAGAGACCACCTACGGAGCTTGTGACGGTCCGTCGTGCTTGTGACGGTCCGTAGGTGGCAGCGTAGTGCAGCTGCTGAAGGAAGATGGGGAAGTCTGACCAAGTGTGGGATTACGAAGCTTGTGATGGTCCGTCGTGTCTCTGACGGTCCGTCCTGCAGGTTCGTCGTGAAGTTCAGAGAAGTGATCCCTGTACCCAGATTCCAAGAGTTGAAGTGTTTTAGAACGAAGACCCTCGACGGACCGTTGTGCCTATGACGGTCCGTCATACTTGCCGTCGAGGGGAATGAAGAGAGCAGCAGAATAAATTGCACAAGTATGGGACGACGGAGTCCATGACGGTCCGTCGTGACCACGACGGTCCGTCGCGAGGTCCGTCGATCCAGCCGTGTTTTGGCAGATTTCCAGCAATTAGGATCCTTGTTTAATTAGTTTTTTTGTTTTTTTATAAATAGTTTGAAAAACCTCGTTTTTTGGGGGTGGACTCTGTTAGGTTAGACACCAGATAGTTAGACTCCGTATTATTAGACTTTGTGTAATATTGTTAGATTTTGAGATTCTTGCTAGTGATTTTTGGAGATTAATCAAGCAAACTTTGGATTTTATTCTTTCTCATTGAAGTAAGTACATGAATTCGTATTTAATATATTTGAATATTGTGTTTATTCCTATAAGTAACTAAACTCCATAACTAGGGTTGTGGGAACCATAGGCAAATAATGATATAAACCCTAACTAAAATAACAATTCTAGATTAGTGTCTTGCATGTATTAATAATTCTTTCGCTTAAAAGTCTTTTTAACGGAAGGCCAACGTTAGAACTCTCCTTAATGCTACTTGCCGGACCAAGGAGGTAGATAATAGGAAAATAATTATTAACATAGATTTAGTGTATACTATCTAATAGGCTAGTATTGATTGGTACGAGATAATAACTTAGTCAAATATCGAATACGATTCTTACTAAGAGGTAAGGATAAGGGTAAGGATAGCAACACACGTAGCCGGACCAAGGTGCGGAGTGAGATTTTCTAGATGCCGTACCAAGGATTTAGAAATACATAACTTATCACTTTGCATGCAAGATACTAGGAAAGAATTCTTATAGTTAGAATTATAGAGTTATGAACCTGTGGGGAACACGTAAACCCTAGTTACCTTGATTAATTGATTAAAATCCAACGGACAAAGCTGTTAAGTGTCTCTTTCAAGTTTGTTATTTATTTCCACTCATTTAGAAATAGAAACCCCCCTTTTTATGTTTTTTACTTTCCAAGGAAGTCATTGACCAAGCAATAGTAATAACAAGTTGAAGTCAAGTCTAGACTATTTTCCTCGTGGAAACGATCCCAACCTCACTAGTTGGGTTATTTACATGACACGACCGCTTTACTTCTTATTTGAGAAGTAAGTTTGAGCATATCACGTACAATTCTCATAAGTCTTGGATCACCAAATTTTTTTACGTACCAAAAATATGGTAGTTTACATTGTTTGACTTTTAGAGAGGCAAACTTTGATTGCATGTAGGTTTTTAACATATTTTTTTGTGGGTGTTTGTGATGATTCAATAATTTATGTGTGTTAGTTCGAATGGATAATTAAAGATATAAATAAGTTCAAATGAGCTGTGAATTGTGAAATATAAGTTTTCTTCTAACACCCCGTAGATAAAAAATACCAAAACAAACTTTACAGGAAAAAAAACAGCAGGTGCAACAACGGTGGCATCGAAGGTCCGTAGGTCAGACGACGGTCCGTCCTGCACAACTGTCGATGGGATCAGAAACTCTAAAAATTTCAGTCTAGAAAATTGGTGAAGTCTTGGATGACGGAAGGACTTATGGTCCGTAGGTCAGACGATAGTCCGTCCTGGACAATTGTCGATGGGATAAGAGACTCCCGAAAACTCATCTTTGAGAATTTTTGGCTAAGTCTTGATCAAAGGACAGACCGATGGTCCCTAGATCAGATGACGGTTCGTAGTACGAGAGAAGCGATCGATACCCCCATTCACCCACTCTCTAACAAGAGCTACGAATTACCAGCACGGTCCATAGGTGGAAAATTTGTAGACAGTAAAGGGAAAATACAATTAGGTCAACTTCAAATGGTTATAAATATTAGCAAAAAATGAACTAGATTTTTCATGACCATCCCATAGATAGATAATTTATTTATCTTTCTATAGCCACCAACCTTGCTAAAATGTGACATTCGAGTAAAAGTTATGCCCATTTTAGTAAAGGCCTACCGAACAGGCCCAGTCGACGGATCATTAAGTATAAGTCAAATCATTAAATAAAAACATTGAAAATTAGAAGCAAGAGAGGAGAAAAAGTTTAAGAACCCTAGTTCAAGAACACAACAAGTTCCAACAGTTCCAACCCCAAAACCTAAGTGTTTGTCTGTGAATTTCTCATCAGGTAAGTGTGATTTCACTAGTGGTTTCCTTTCACCCATTGGGTCCCTATTTTTCAGTCAGATTCTTGATTCCCATATCATGATTAGACCTAGGGTTTCTATAACTTTGATAGACCTTCATGAATTTATTAAATATATGTTCCAAAAAATATTATCATGTTATTACTCAGATTATCATATGAATTTCAGAACCCTAGCTTTGTATTTCTTTAGTTCTTGAATTACACATGCTCAGATATTTCAGTCACTTCAGATATACATGCCTCAGTTATAAATGCATAATTACCAGATTAATTATTGCATTCTAAGTTTGCATGTTCAGTGTTGAGCTATCCAATATTTACAGTAACTCCGACATAACCATTTAATTTACAGAATTAATTGAGAGTAGTATAATACCGAGTTGGACTACGGTTTAGCGTACCCGATAGTCCTAGAACTACTAGCCAAGTAGGTTGTAAGTCCCCTCTATGGGCAATCAGTTTAGTGATCACTCCACCATGCCTTTATACCTTTGGCAGGGTATATTGTTTCCTCTCGATACGCCGTATACATCGGATTCCACATTTAGCTCATGTGGTTTCATTATCGTTATTTGTAGCTCCTACAGTTCAGTCAGACTCTCTACATTGACCATTTATCAGTATATTCAGTATTCAGTTTCAGCATGTTATAAATTTGTCAATGCATCCAGTTAGCTCAAAATTCAATTTTTCATGTTAGATTAATATACTTTATTTTATGCTTGTTGAGTTATGTTTTATTTCGGCTTTACTCTATCATACATGCTCAGCACCATTCAAATACTGACGCATACATGTGCTACATCTTCTCGTGATATAGGTTCACGTTCTCAGCATCCAGATCACTCATAGATTGATTTTCGATCTCCAGTTCAGCAAATTAAGTAGTGAGTCCTCATTCTCCGAGGACAATAGTTATGAGTTTCATTTCAGTCTTTAGCCATTAGTTTCACTTTTTTCTAGATTTATCTCGGGCTTGTCCAGATATTTACAGTCGAGTTTAGAGGCTTTTTAAAGACATAGTTAGATTCAGCTTAGTATTGAGTTAATATTTCCTTTGTATTAAACTCATTGTTTTCAAATTTCTTAGTTATAGAATGTAGGTATTCCCCATCTTTCTAGATTTAATTATGAGTTAGCTTCTGCATCAGTTTATCATCTTTAGCATGCTCATGATTATTTCAATAGGGTTAACTTGGGATCACTTGTGGTCCTAGGTTCTGTGTCTGTGACACAGGGGCAGCTCGGGGCGTGACAAAACTTTGTATCAGAGAAGTAGGTTTAAGAGTTCTAGGATGTCTGAAAAAGCCACACAAAGTAGAGTCATTTTCATGAGTGTAAAGTGCACCATTTATAATGAGAGGGAGTCTATGAAGTGTTTTAAGAGAAACTTCACTTTCTTGTTACTCTTATCGTGCGTAAAGTATGATCTTATTCCAATCAAACTTGATGTTGTACATTTCAGATCATGCCTTCTCGTAGAGCTTATGCATTGAATTCTAATGCTCGCAATACTAACGCAGTTCCTCTAGTACCAAAGAAGGAAGTTCAAATGCGGAGTTAGAGAATGCCAATTAAGCTTTTGGCTCAGAGTATGACAAACCAGAACAATCAGTACGGTCTAATTTCTAATAATAGAAATGATCGATCAGTGGCATCCAGAGTTTGTGATATTGTTAGGATGAATCCGCCTTAGTTTTTAGGGTCATAAGGTTGTAAGGACCCATAGAAGTTCATTGATGAGTTCTAGAAAATATTTGGTGTGATGTCAGTAACTGGTAGTGATAGGTGATATTGGCATCCTACAAACTCAAGAATGTGACTCACATATGGTTCACTCTGTGGAAAGACAACAGATATGACTTTGTCTTTTGTAACTCAGTATAGTAGTCCAATTCAATGTCAGTACAAAAACTCTCTTAGAACCTTTCTTAGTCTCTTTTCCAGTTGGTGAACCAGTTATAGCTAGACGGGTATACAGAAATTGCCCTGTCACGGTCTCTCAGAAAGTCACCTGAGCAGATCTAGAAGAGTTATAAATGGTAGCTTTCTATGTCTTTCTTGGCATGGATTGGTTACACTCATGTTATGCCTCGGTAGTATCTTAGCGCCTATGGGTCAATGTATTTCTTACCTTAAGATCAGAGAGATGATATCTAAGGGTTATCTCTATCGTCTAGTTCCGGTTAAGGATTTTAGCATTGAAACCCCCAACTCTTGAGCCAGTTCCAGTGGTCTGTGAATTTCTAGAAGTGTTTCCAGGAGATCTTCCTGGAGTCCCTAACGAAAGGGAAATCGACTTTGGGATTGATCTCCTTCTAGATACCCAACCTATTTATATTCCTCCTCAAAGAATGGCTCTAGCAAAGCTTAAGGAATTGAAAGAGTAGTTGAAAGACCTTCTAGATTAGGGCTTCATAAGACCTAGTATTTCACAATGGGGTGCACCAATGTTGTTCGTAAGGAAGAGAGATGGTTCTCTCAGAATGTGTATTTACTACAGACAGTTGAACAAGGGAACAATCCAGAAAAAGTATCCATCCCCAGGATTGATGACTTGGTTGACCATCTTCAGGGTGCTATCACTTTCTCAAAGATATACCTCAGATCGGGTTTTCATCATCTTAGAGTCAGAGATAATGAAATTCAAAAAAAAACCTTTAGAACTCCGTATGGTCACTATGAATTGGTAGTTATGTCATCTGGACTAACTAATCCTCCTGCAACTTTCATGGAACAATACTTGGATTTGTTCGTTATTGTCTTCATGGATGATATCCTCATTTACTCTAGGAATGAAGAAGAACATGTGATACATTTGAGAATTCTTTTATACACTCTCAAGGATTGCCAGTTATTCGCTAAGTTCAGCAAATGTGAGTTTTGGTTGCAATCCGTTGCTTTTCTTCGTCACATTGTATCTAGCGAACGAATCCGAGTGGATTCGCAGAAGATAAAAGCAGTGAAACAATGGCCCAGACCTTCCTCTGCTGCAGATATCAGAGGTTTCTTAGGTCTAGAGGGTTATTACAGAAGGTTCGTGGAAGGATTTTCATCCATAGCCTCACCATTAACTAGGTTGACTCAGAAGATGGTCAAGTTTCAATGGTCATATGATTGTGAGAAAAGCTTTGCAGAATTTAAAACACGACTAACTACAGCTCCTGTCTTGACTCTACCAGAGGTTTCAAATGGTTATGTGATCTATTATGATGCATACATGTTTGGCCTAGGTTATGTGTTGGTGCAACGAGCTAAGGTGATAGCTTATGCCTCTAGACAACCTAAGGTTCATGAGAATAACTATCCAACTGATGAACTCGAGCTTGCAGCGGTGGTGTCTGCACTCAAGATCTGAAAACACTACTTGTATACTGTTCACAGAGATATGTTCACTGACCATAAGAGCCTTCTGTATATGTTCACCCAGAAGGAGTTGAATTTTCGCCAGAGGAGATGGCTTGAGTTCCTTAAGGATTATGATATAAGTGTGCATTACCATCCTGGTAAGGCAAATGTAGTAGCAGATGCTCTTAGTATATTATCTATGGGTATTGTAGCCCATGTTGAGGAAGAAATGAGGGAGTTATTGAAGGATATTCACAAGCTTGCTCCCTTGAGAGTTTGCCTTATAAGCATATCAAACAGCGGTCTAACAGTTCAGAATGGGGAAGAATCGTCTTTGGTAGTGGTGTAACGACCTGTTTAGTCGTTTTGAGCAGTAGAGTTTATTCTGGTAATAACTGTCTGGGTCGACGGACCGTCATGGGCACGATGGACCGTCGAGGGGTTCTCGTTCCAAAACACTTAGACTCTGGAAAATTGGGTACTGAGATCGACTCTCTGAACTTCGCGATGGAATGGCAGGACGGACCGTCACAGGCATGACGGGCCGTCACAGACCTCTTAAATAAAATTGAGTCTCTGAACTCTGTGACGACTCAGCAGGACGGACCGTCACAGGCACGACGGACCGTCACAGGCTGCGCAACCCTGACTGGGTCGGATTTCTGTTAAAAGTTTTTAAGGGCCGTTTTGGACTATTCATGCTTATAATTATAAAGTTAGTGGGTTAATGTTAATAATTCAATTATTTGGGGGTTAAAGGAGATAACTTTGGAAGAAATAGTGGGTTATTTTTATCATCTTTTATACTTAATTATATGACAATTAGGGTAAAAGAAAAAGGGTTTGAATAAGAAAAAGAGAAAGAACAGAGAGAAAGAGGGACGAACGAGCGAGAGAAAGAGAAGAACGCAGCTTTGGGAAAGTAGATTGCTTGATCACGAATTCTTCGGTGGAGGTAGGTTATGGTTTATGCTATCTCATAGTAAACTCTAAATAGCAATTGATATGTATTGGGTAGTATTGTAAAGCCTTCTATATGCTTAATTGTGTGGTTGCATGATGTGATTATGTAATTGTGATGAATTAGCATGATGAGGCTGTGAATTTTAAACCCTAAAACCTCTTTGTTAATGATGATGCCTTGGTATAAAAAAAGGCTTGATGAACTAAAAGAATGAGATTGGAGCATCGGAGTGTCACGTTCCGACACCAGGATAGTAGAGGATCGAAGTGTCACGTTCCGACACCAGGATAGTCGAGGATCGGAGTGTCACGTTCCGACACCAGGATAGTAGAGGATCGGAGTGTCACGTTCCGACACCAGGATAGTAGAGGATTGGAGTGTCACGTTCCGACACCAGGATAGTAGAGGATCGGAGTGTCACGTTCCGACACTAGGATAGTAGAGAATCGGAGTGTCACGTTCCGACACCATGATAGTAAAGGATCGGAGTGTCACGTTCCGACACCAGGATAGTAGAGGATTGGAGTGTCACGTTCCGACACCAGGATAGTAAAAAGAATGAATCTTGAATTATGCTAATATACTGAGGTTTGAAGAACCTAATTTCTAAATGAGTATGGTGTAGAGGCTTGAGTCCTCACAGATGTGCTTGGGTTGTGGCCAATGGTTATGGTACTTGTTGTTGTCACCTGTTAAGTGTTATGGTTGATTTTATGTTATTACCTGATATATATTGCTTTCTATTTTGAGTTGGCCGATGATACCTACTCAGTACTTGTGCCTTGTACTGACCCCTACTTGTATGTTTCTTTCTTTGTTATTTATGGAATGCAGAAAACGTGCCATCGTCTTCAACTCGTCCGCAACTCTAGCCAGTCTTCATCACACCAGAATTCAGGGTGAGCTATTGTTTCTAGCTTGGACTGGATCTTCTTCTTCACGTCTTGATGCCTTGAAGTTCTGGCACGGACTAGCTGTTTATTTATTTTAGCTTCTTAGATACTCTTAGATTTAGTAATTTGAGGATAGATGTTCTTGTGGTGATGACTTCCAGATTTTGGGAATGATAAGTATTGAGTTTTAGAAGTTATTTAATCAATTTTTGTTAATGAGTTTTAAGTCTTCCGCATTGTATTTTGTTCATTATGGTTCAATTATTGGTAAATGATTTGGGGTTTAGATTGGTTGGTTCGCTCACATAGTAGGATAAGTGTGGGTGCCACTCGCGGCTCGTTTTGGGTCGTGACAAACATGGTATCAGAGCATTAGGTTCGTTGGTCTCATCACACAAGAACGAGTCTAGTAGAGTCTTGAGGAACGGTAGGGGGACGCCTTTACTTTTCTTTGAGAGGCTATAGGACTTTAGGAAAATTCCATTCTTTCTTTCTTTCGTGCTATTACTTGGATCCAATTGGTATCTAGGTGATACAAATTGGTATCTGACCATCTTCACTCTATTTCGCAGATGGTTAGAACTAGAGCAACAACTGCGCCAACACCAACACCGGCAAGACAAGATGCGTCTGAACCAGCCACTGAGGCTGTAGCTCGAAGAGGAGCAGTGGCAAGAGGCCATGGTAGAGGTCGCGGGAGGACGTCCTCTAGAGGAAGAAGACAAGCACCTGGCCCCTCTAGTACTAGGGCGGTGACTCCTCCACCGACTGAGGAAGTATTAAGAGAGGGTGAGGAAGGGGAGGATGAACAAGTGCAGAATGAGGAATTACCCCCCCAACCTACCCCAGAGATGATTAATCAGGTTCTTGCTTATCTTAGCGGGTTATCCGATCAAGGCCAAGCGCCTCCAGTGTTTTCTGCACCAGCACCTCAGGTTACGGGAGTACGGCATGCCGCTGCTGGGGCTCCCCGCATGGATGCCTCATTCGAAATAGGCACGTTTCCTCGATTGACTACAGGGCCTATAATGACAAGTGATCAGCACGAACTTTTCAGTAAATTTTTGAAGTTGAAACCTCCAGTCTTCAAGGGTGCTGAATCTGAGGATGCCTATGATTTTCTGGTTGATTGTCATGAGTTGCTACATAAGATGGGTATAGTGAAACGATTCGGTGTTGAGTTTGTAACCTATCAGTTTCAGGTAAATGCCAAAATGTGGTGGCGATCGTATGTTGAGTGTAAACCAGCACAGGCACCACCTATGACTTGGGCATCATTCTCTAGTTTGTTTATGGAGAAGTATATACCCCGGACTTTGAGGGATAGGAGGAGAGATGAGTTCCTGAGCATAGAGCAAGGCAGGATGTCGGTTACTGCTTATGAGGCTAAGTTTCGTGCACTATCCAGGTATGCCACCCAGCTTTGCTTCAGTCCACAAGAGTGGATTCGCCGTTTTGTGAAGGGGTTGAGGTCAGATTTGCGGATTTCAGCCTTACAGGTAGCTGCTACAGCAAAATCCTTTCAGGAAGTGGTAGACTTTGTGATAGAGGTGGAGGGAGTGAAGCCAGATGACTTCACCATGGCATCAACTACTAAGAAGTTTCGTAAGGGAGGTGAGTTTAGTGATTCTTAAACAAGAGGGCAGAGTTCTGGAGGTTATCCAGCCCGACCTATTCAGTCTTCACTGCAGGCTGTAGCCGGGGGTCCACCGCAGAACAGTCAACACTTCTCTGAGTTTGGGGGTTATCCCCAGACTCCGTCGTTCTCACAGAGATCTATGCTTGAACCCAGAGAGTGTTATGGATGTGGGGAGACTGGACATATTAAGAGGTATTGTCCAAAACAGAGTTACAGACCCCCAATAGTCAGAGGTAGAGGTGGTCATGGAAGAGGCCGCTATTCTGGAGGACAGGGTGGCCAAGGTAATGGAGGTCACCAAATCAACCGAGGTGGCGGGCAAACTGGAACTACTACAGCGCAACATGGTAGGGGCAACGGGCAGACAGGTGATAGGGCCCATTGTTATGCTTTCCCTGGGAGGTCTGAAGCGGAGACATCTGATGTTCTTATCACAGGTAATCTTTTGGTTTGTGATTGCATGGCTTCTGTACTATTTGATCCTGGTTCCACATTTTCATATGTATCTTCCTCATTTGCTACTGGTCTTAATTTACATTGTGAATTGCTTGACATGCCTATTCGTGTTTCTACTCAGGTGGGTGAGTCGATGATAGTTGAAAAGGTGTATAGGTCTTGTCTTGTAACTTTTGTGGGGAGCAATACTCATGTAGACTTGGTTATCTTAGAAATGGTTGATTTCGATGTAATTCTGGGTATGACTTGGCTTTCTCCAAATTTTGCAATCTTGGATTGTAATGCTAAAACTGTGACGTTAGCCAAGCCTGGGATAGATCCGTTAGTGTGGGAGGGTGACTACACTTCCACTCCATTTCGTATCATCTCCTTTCTTCGTGCTAAGAGAATGGTTAGAAAAGGGTGTTTAGCTTTCTTGGCACACCTCAGGGATGATACTACCCAAGTACCTTCAATTGAGTCGGTTTCGATAGTCCGTGAGTTTCTGGATGTGTTTCCTGCAGACCTTCCTGGTATGCCACAGGATAGGATATTGACTTTTGCATTGATCTGGAGCCGGGTACTCGCCCCATTTCCATACCCCCTTATAGAATGGCTCCCGCTGAGTTAAGAGCGTTAAAGGCCCAACTTCAAGAATTGTTAGGAAAAGGCTTTATTAGACCAAGTGCATCCCCTTGGGATGCTCCTGTTTTGTTTGTGAAGAAGAATGATGGAAGTTTTAGGATGTGCATAGACTACAGGCAACTGAATAAGGTAACTATTAAGAACAGGTATCCTCTTCCTCGCATTGATTATTTGTTCGATCAGTTACAAGGTGCTTGTACCTTCTCAAAAATCGATTTGAGATCTGGCTACCATCAATTGAAAATACGGGCAACGGATGTGCCCAAGACTGCTTTTCGGACCAGATATGGACATTATGAGTTCTTATTAATGTCTTTTGGGCTTACGAATGCCCCTGATGCGTTCATGAGCTTGACGAATGGGATTTTTAAGCCCTATCTGGATCTCTTTATCATTGTATTCATAGATGATATACTGGTATACTCAAAGAGCAGGAAAGAACATGAGGAGCACTTGAGAATTGTATTGGAAATGTTGAGGGAGAAAAAGCTTTATGCCAAATTCTCCAAGTGTGAGTTTTGGCTAGATTCAGTGTCCTTCTTGGGGCATGTGGTTTCTAAGGATGGAGTGATGGTGGATCCTTCTAAGATCGAAGCAGGGAAGAGTTGGGTAAGACCTACTAATGTTACAGAGGTAAGGACCTTTGTTGGTTTAGCTAGCTACTACCGTCGATTTGTCAAGGGATTTTCCTCTGTTGCTTCCCAATTCACAAATTTGACTAAGCAGAGTGTTCCATTTGTATGGTCGGACGAGTGTGAAGAAAGATTTCAGAAGCTCAAGACTTTGTTGGCTACTGCACCAATTCTCACCTTGCCAGTGGAAGGTAAGAACTTCATTGTTAATTGTGATGCATCCTATTCTGGTTTGGGTGCAGTGCTAATGCAAGAGAAGAATGTAATTGCTTATGCTTCGAGGCAATTAAAGGTGCATGAACGTAATTATTCGACCCATGATTTGGAGTTGGCTGCGGTAGTGTTTGCATTAAAGCAATGGAGACATTATTTATATGGGGTTAAGTGTGAAGTCTATACGGATCATCGTAGTTTACAGTATGTCTTTACTCAGAAAGATTTGAATTTAAGACAGAGGAGGTGGATGGAACTACTGAAAGACTATGACATCAATATCTTGTATCATCCGGGAAAAGCTAATGTAGTGGCAGATGCTTTAAGTAGAAAGGCAGGGAGCATGGGAAGTCTAGCTCACTTGCAGGGTTCTAGACGCCCATTGGCTAGAGAGGTTCAGACTCTGGCTAATGACTTTATGAGACTGGAAGTACTAGAGAAGGGAGGATTTTTGGCCTGTGTGGAGGCAAGATCTTCCTTTCTTGACAAGATTAAGGGAAAGCAGTTTACTGATGAGAAACTGATCCGGGTCCGAGATAAGGTGTTGCGAGGAGAGGCTAAAAAAGCAAAAATCGATGAGGAAGGTGTTTTAAGAATTAAGGGAAGGGTATGTGTGCCCCGCATAGATGATTTGATTCACACTATTCTTACAGAGGCTCATAGTTCAAGGTACTCTATACATCCTGGTGCAACCTAGATGTATCGTGACTTAAAGCAACATTTTTAGTGGAGTAGGATGAAGCGTGACATTGTCGATTTTGTTGCTCAATTCCCGAATTGTCAGCAGGTAAAGTATGAACACCATAGGCCTGGAGGGACACTTCAGAGAATGCCCATTCCTGAATGGAAGTGGGAGAGAATTGCAATG
>NC_028637.1:57869708-57877890 GCF_001406875.1 Solanum pennellii
TTTTCTTCTTGTGATCGTTCGAGGACGAACGATGGTTAAATTGGTATCTATTGTAACGACCTTTTTAGTCGTTTTGAGCAGTAGAGTTTATTCTGTAATAACTGTCTGGGTCGACGTATCCTACGACGGACCGTCATGGGCACGACGGACCGTCGAGGGGGTCTCGTTCCAAAACACTTAGACTCTGGAAAATTGGGTACTGAGATCGACTCTATGAACTTCGCGACGGAATGGCAGGACGGACCGTCACAGGCATGACGGGCCGTCACAGACCTCTTAAATAAAATTGAGTCTCTGAACTCTGTGACGACTCAGCAGGACGGACCTTCGCAGGCACGACGGACCTCACAGGCTGCGTAACCCTGAATAGGTCGGATTTCTGTTAAAAGTTTTTAAGGGGCGTTTTGGACTATTCATGCTTATAATTATAAAGTTAGTGGGTTAATGTTAATAATTCAATTATTAGGGGGTTAAAGGAGATAACCTTGGAAGAAATAGTGGGTTATTTTTATCATCTTTTATACTTAATTATATGACAATTAGGGTAAAAGAAAAAGGGTTTGAATAAGAAAAATAGAAAGAACAGAGAGAGAGGGAGAAACGAACGAGAGAAGGGAGAACGAAGAGGAAAACAAAAAGGCTTGGGAAGTAGATTNGGAGGTAGGTTATGGTTTATGCTATCTCATAGTAAACTCTAAATAGTGATTGATATGTATTGGGTAGTATTGTAAAGCCTTCTATATGCTTAATTGTGTGGTTGCATGATGGGACTATGTAATTGTGATGAATTAGCATGATGAGGCTGTGAATTTTAAACCCTAAAACCTCTTTGTTAATGATGATGCCTTGGTATAAAAAAAGGCTTGATGAACTAAAAGAATGAGATTAGAGGATCGGAGTGTCACGTTCCGACACCAGGATAGTAGAGGATTGGAGTGTCACGTTCCGACACCAGGATAGTAAAAAGAATGAATCTTGAATTATGCTAATATACTCAGGTTTGAAGAACCTAATTTCTAAATGAGTATGGTGTAGAGGCTTGAGTCCTCACAGATGTGCTTGGGTTGTGGCCAATGGTTATGGTACTTGTTGTTGTCACCTGTTAAGTGTTATGGTTGATTTTATGTTATTATCTGATATATATTGCTTTCTATTTTGAGTTGGCCGATGATACCTACTCATTACTTGTGCCTTGTACTGACCCCTACTTTAATGTTTCTTTCTTTGTTATTTATGGAATGCAGCAAACGTGCCATCGTCTTCAACTCGTCCGCCACTCTAGCCAGTCTTCATCACACCAGAATTCAGGGTGAGCTATTGTTTCTAGTTTGGACTGGATCTTCTTCTTCACGTCTTGATGCCTTGAAGTTCTGGCACGGACTAGCTGTTTATTTATTTTAGCTTCTTAGATACTCTTAGATTTAGTAATTTGAGGATAGATGTTCTTGTGGTGATGTCTTCCAGATTTTGGGAATGATAAGTATTGAGTTTTAAAAGTTATTTAATCGATTTTTGTTAATGAGTTTTAAGTCTTCCGCATTGTACTTTGTTCATTATGGTTCAATTATTGGTAAATGATTTGGGGTTTAGATTGGTTGGTTCGCTCACATAGTAGGATAAGTGTGGGTGCCACTCGCGGCTCGTTTTGGGTCGTGACAAGTGGAGGTTAAGGAAACGCAAGACAGTGATCCAATCTTGCTTGAACTTAAAGGTGTAGTACATAATCAGAGAGTGGAGGTTTATTTCAAGGGGGAGATGGTGTACTTCTCTACCAGGGTAGATTGTTTATTCCTGATATGGGCGAGTTGAGACAGCATATTCTTGTAGAATCTCATAAATCTAGGTATTCTATTCATTCAGGTGCCATTAAGATGTACCGCCATCTGCTAGAAGTCTATTGGTTGAATGGCATGAAGAGGGATATAGCAGATTTTGTGAATAAGTGCCCCAATTGCCAGTAAGTCAAGGTAGAACATAAGAAACCAGGAGGTATGATTCAAGAGATCTATATTCCTATTTGGAAGTGGGATGTGATCAATATGGACTTCATCACATGATTACCTCGTACTTGAAGACAACATGAGTCATTTTGGGTAATAGTTGATAGGATTACTAAGTCTTCTCGCTTGTTGGCGGACTACAAATTCAGTAGATAACTATGCAAAGCTTTACATTAATGAAATTGTGAGGTCGCATGGGGTTCTTTTGTCTATCATCTCATATAGAAGTCCTCATTTTACCTCCCATTTCTGGAAGTCATTTAAGAAAGGTCTTGGTACTCAAGTTAACGTTAGTATAACATTTCATCGACAGTCGGATTGAAAGGCAGAGCGTACCATTCAGACTTTAGAGGGTATGTTGAGAGCTTCTGTGATCGATTTCAAAGGTAATTGAGATGTTCACCTTCCTCTTATTGAGTTTGCCTAGAATAATAGCTACCATTCCATCATTCAGATGACCCTTTATGAGGCTTTATATGGGCATAGATGTAGATCTCCTGTTGGTTTTTTTTTAAGTAGGTGAAGCAGCTTTGATATGGCCAGAATCAATCTTTTATGCTAAGGAGAAAGTGAAACTCATTAGAGATACACTTAAGACAGCCCAAAGTCGTCATAAATCTTAAGCAGATGTATGGAGAAGGGAACTAGAGTTCCAAGTTGATGATTGGGTTTTTCTTAAAGTCTCACCTATGAAAGAGGTGATGAGATTTGGAACGAAAGGGAAGCGCAGTCCTAGATATGTAGGCCCTTACAAGATCTTGAAAAGGGTTGGAAAGGTGGAATATGAGTTAGAGTTGCCAGCAGAATTAGCAGCAGTGCATCCGGCCTTCCACATCTCACTCTTGATGAAGTGTGCGGGTGACCCAACCTCTATAGTTCCATTAGAGAGTGTGGCGGTGAAATATAGTCTTCTTATTAGGATGTACTAGTTGAGATTCTTGACCGTCAAGTTAGAAGGTTGAGAAATAAAGAAGTCGCTTGAGTCAATGTTTTGTGGAGGAGTCAGTCCGTAGAGGGAGCTACTTGGAAAGCAGAAGCAGCCATGTAAGCCAAGTATCCTCACCTCTTTCCTTCCGATTCCACTACAACTTGAGGTAATTGTTACTGTTAAGTTTTCCTGTCATTAATGCGTGAATTTAATCTTAGAATCATGTTCCCTCATCTTGTATACTTGCATTTTCAGCGTATTTGCATATTATCGGTACTCAATTCAGTTAGAAACTCAGTTCTGAGTGTTTAGTAGTAGGTTTGCAGCTCTCTCCTTCTTGTTCAGCTAGTTTACTCTTAATTCAAGGATCAATGTTTCCAAGGGTGAGATAATGTAACACCCCGTAGCCAAAACAGACAAAACACCAACTTTACAGATAAAAAAATTATAGGTGCAACCAACGATGGCATCGACAGTCTGTAGGTCAGACGAAGGTCCGTCCTGCACAACAGTCGATGGGATCAGAAACTCCCAAAAATTTCAGCTGGGAGAAAAACTGGAAATGTCTTGATCGACGAACGAACATACGATCTGTAGGTCAGACGATAGTCCGTAGTCCGTGACGTTGATCGAGACCCCCATTCACCCACTCTCTGACAAGAGCAACGAATGACCAGCACGGTCCGTAGGTGGACCTGCAGAGCATAGGTGGAAAATTTACAGACAGTTAAGGGGAAATGCACTTGGGTCAAGTTCAAATGGTCATATGTCTTATCACACAATGAATGAGGTGTCTCATGACCTACCCACATATAGATAATTTAATTATCTTTCGATATCTACCAATCTTGCTAAAATCAGACCTCTGAGTAGAACGTTGTGCCTATTTTAGTAAATGACTATCGAATAGGCCCAATCGATGGATCCAACGACGAGGCGTCGGTCAGACGACGGACCGTCAGTCCTGCCCGTCTTTTAGTCCGACAACAACTTCCTCACGGGTTTTTAAAATCTTTGCCACTTTTTTTAAACCTTAAGATACGTCGTGTTGATCCTAAATCATCATATTTTAGTCAGTTTAAGCCTAGAAACATAACTAAAACATATCTAAGTCAAATAATTAAATCAAAACTTTGAAAATTAGAAGCAAGAGAGGAGAAAAAGCTCAAGAACCCTAGTTCAAGAACGCAACAAGCTCCAGCAATTCAAGCCTCGAAACCTAAGTGTTTCTCCGTTAATTTCATCATCGGGTATGTGAGGTTTCACTAGTGGGTTCCTTTCACCCATTGGGTCCCTAGTTATCACTTAGATTCTTGATTACCATATCACGATTAGACCAAGGGTTTCTAGAACTTTGATAGACCTTCATGAATTTATTAAATATATGTTCCAAATAAGATTATTATGTTATTATTAAGATTATCGCATGAATTTTAGAACCCTAGCTTTGTATTTCATTAGTTCTTCAATTACACATGCTAGGTAAGATTTTTCAGACACTTCATATATACATGCCTCAGTTATAATTTAATAATTACCAGATTAATTATTGCATTCCCAGTTTGCATGTTCAGTTACGAGCTATCAAGTATTTATAGAAACTCAGACATAATCAGTTAATTTACATAATTTATTGGGAGTAGCAAAATACAAAGTTGGACTAGGGTTTAGCATACCTGATAATCCCTGAATTACTATCCAAGTAGGTTGTAAGTCCCCTCTGTAGGCAATCTGTTTAGTGATCACGCCATCATGTCTTTATAACTTTGGCAGGGTATATTTGGTCCTCTCGATGGGGCGTATACATGGGACTTCACATTTAGCTCATGTGGTTTTATCAGAGTTATTAGTAGCTCCTACAGTTCAGTGAGACTCTCTCCATTGACAATTTATCAGTGTATTTAGTATTATGTTTCAGCATGTTATAAATTTGTCATTGCATCCAGTTAGCTCAGAATTCATTTTATCATGTTACATTATTCTACTTGCTTTTATTCTTGTTCAGTTATATTTTTTTTTTCAGCTTTACTCTATCCTACATGCTCAACACCTTTCAAGTATTGACGGATATGTGCGCTACATCTTCTCGTGATATAGGTTCAGGGTCTTAGCATCCACATCACGCATAGATCGACTTCCGATCTTCAGTTCAGCAGATTCAGTTGTGAGTACAGTTATGTGTTTCATTTCAGTCATTAGTCATTTAGTTTCACTTTTTTCTAGATTTAGCTGGGGCTTGTCCCAGTATTTCTTGTCTAATTTAGAGTCTTATTTCAGACATAGTAAAATTCAGTTTAGCATTGAGTTAATATTTCCTTTGTATTAAACTCACTGTTTTCAAATATCTCAGTTATAGGATATGGTTATTCCCCATCTTTTCAAATTTAATTATGATTTAGCTTTTGCATAAGTTTATTATCTTTAGTATGCTCATGATATTGCCAGCAGGGTTAACTTGGAATTACTTGTGGTCCTAGGTTCCGTGTTCGCGTCTCGAAGGTATCTCGCGGCGTGACATTTCTATACTTGAAATTTACATCAAAAGCAATAATTATGAACGTTCAAAATTTTACTTATTTAAAATGACACTTGTCTATAGTATTATATTCATAACGATTTTCTTAAACATTAAATGATACCAAATTGGTGACATTTTAATAAAACTCACCGACCTAAAATTTTCGTATTTCATGGCTAAATCATTATGCACTAAAAGATATCATAGTGTATATTATTTGTCTTCTAGAAAGACACACATTGATTGCATATAGTTTTTTGACCAAAGTTTTTTGTGGGTGTTTGTGATTTCATAAATATATGTGTTAGTTGAATGGAGAATTATAGGTATTAATAAGTGCAAGGTATGGACCGTGGAATTAGAGTTTTTCTAAACCCGAAATTAACATCTAAAGATAATATTATGAAATTTTGAAATTTCACTTATTTACATTTGTACTCTTTATGTAGTGCAGAATTACTTAAGCACGTAGACACCCATTCGAGTATGATTATAAGTTGGGCACGTGGATATCTATATTTAGCTATCACTAAATAAATTCATTTAATTTGTACACTAAATAGATCATTCTAAAAAAATTGGCACCATTGTCTTTAAATTAGCTATAACATAATAATGCACGCCTTCTTATTCTTGATAGAAATGTTATGACCCATACCATCATTTATAGTATGTGGACATGTATCCACTATAGATTCCATCTAGCAACTTTATATTGTGATTTTTGACTTGCGGGCATGAATGGCATGATCCCTGAGATTATGGATGGTCAATATTTTGGGTTAGCAAACTTGAAATTTAACTTTTACACTTTCATTAGGACATGAGGGTTACTTAATAATTAATTAGTAGTAATCCCATGCTAAGGAACAACCATAAGGTCTTTATTAATAGTTAGTCTCCAATTAGAACTCTCTTTAGCCAATTTCATCCTACAAACAACTATTAGATCTTTATTTATCTTACGTAAAATCTTTCAAATAATAAACAAACTGACATATGCATTTTTTGAGGATTAAGAAAATGAACCATCTCTGCATAAGTTTAAGCTAATTCTTTTTAATCTTCAAAAACACAGAGTGGTAATTAATCATTCGAACCGTCACATAAATACGGACACTGAGAATATAGATTTTTATAATATTGATTAAAATACCCATCTTAAGATAGTTCATACATTTGGTATAATTTTTTGGAGGACATTAAAAAAAGTTGTAAATATTATCTCCAAAATGAAGGGCGTGTATAAAAAAAGCAATGTGTTTTAGAATAAAAGTTGACAATAACTTAAGGTAAAAACTAAAAGCATTTGAGGAGAATCTATTAGATACTAAAGTTTATCTTGCCACTCTTTAATTATTAATTTTATTTTTTTAAGAAGTAATTTATTTAAACATATAGAAAATCTATTACATGTTGATAACTAAACGAAAAAACTTCTCTAATAGAAAAAAAATGAAATCCCAACAATAAAAATATATTTTCCCTCTAATTTGTTCTCTTCTTTAAATGTCAACCACTGTTTTTAAAAAAATTCTGCATACGCCAGCAAAGGTAGAGGTTGAGTGCTGGATTCAATCCCTCGAGGAGTTGGTTTCTTGAGTTTCTCAACTCCCTTTGTGTTGCTTTATCATGCTCCAACTGAGAGCCAAGTTTGTGCACCTTGGCCTTTTCAACTTCATGTCCTTGTTCTTGTTCGAGATGTACTATCTTTACTACTTCAATTTTCTTCTTCAAAGATTCTATTTTCTTCTTCAAAGTTTCCATTATCATTTTCATTGTTTCAATTTTCTCCTTAGCCTTCTTATGTTCTCCTCGGGTATGATTGATGAATCCTCAACATCAGTTCCGTTGAGTATAGAATTTTCATTGTTTACTTCAATGTAGACAAAATTACATGATTTCTTTCTATGTGTTTTCCAAATGCAGAAATGAGAAATGTACTCCATAATCTCTATAAATCCTAGATGTGCTCTCAATTTATGTTGATGTACTTAAATTTTTTAACTCAAATTAATACATTAGGTTCTCAGAGAGAAAAGAAAAGTTATTTGAAGCTCATGTCGACATGTTCAATTTAATTTATGTTTGTGTATGACATATCTGTTTAGTAATATTTGTTCAATTACTGATGTATATTAGATATTTAGGAGTAAATAATATATACTTACTCATCTAATAATCATTAGGTTTTAGGTGAAAGAACAACTTGTGTATTGTTAATGATTTAGAGATCAAATTTTTGATGGTAGAAACAACTTAGATGTTATACATGCTTGTTCTCATTCAATAAGAAATTTGTACATCGTGTTATATTATTGTGATAAGCATTAAAAGAAAGAACTCATAAATAGTAAAAAAAAAAAGAAAAAAAAAGTGAAAGGAAGTCCACAAAAGAAAAGCTTCTGAATAGATCATGTTCTCTAATATGTTGAAAAATGTGTGTAAGGAATCAACAAAAGTAACATATTTGTTGCTTCTTATTCCGAAAACAAAAGATATGTTGCTTCCATACAAAGAGCTTCTCGCATATTAGAGAACATGATCTCCTCAAAATGCTCATCTTTTATGTCTTTTTGCTTTCACTTCTTTTTGCATTTGAGAGCTAATTCTTACCAAAATTATCATGATAAGATATAAGATATGTAAATTTTTTTATTAAATGTGTGGGAATCTCAAACATGTAAATTTGTACAAAGGATAACGAAAAATAATATATATATATATATATATATA
>NC_028637.1:57877951-57878939 GCF_001406875.1 Solanum pennellii
ATATATACGCCTTGTTGCCCACGGTGCAAGGACACAATAACATTAATTTTTATAGAAATTGATTATATTTTCTTTAAAATATCCATATTTGAATGTATATTATTTTCAAAGTGAACTAGAAAATAAGCTATGATAAGAATTCTTTCAATTTGAAACACGATTTAAAATTACATTGCAAATTTTCACAATCAAATACTGATTTTCAAATAAAGTAAAATTTATTTGAAAAAAATGTGAATCAAATCTTTTAAAGTCAAATAGATAACTTAGAAGTGAAAAAAAATGAGAACCACACAAGTGACTTTTTGTTTTTTTTTTCCATTTCAACATAAAAGAACAAATAGTAGCTACAACAAGAAAAAATGTCCTTTGTATTTTTGAGTATATTCTACCATTGAAAACTAGTAGAGCTGTTTCAAAAATTCTTGTCATTCACTTTACTTTGTCTATTATATTAAAGAACATTTCACTTTCAGCATATCTAGAGATTTTATCATGTCTTATCCTGAAAATTAATTACTTCATCCATAAATCATTTGTCAAAAATCTCAAATAATATATTGACTGATATAAATATTATAAAATAAAAAATGTAAGTATAAAATATAAATCAAGACCACAAAAAAATAGAATAAGCACTAGAGAGGAGAATAAACAACCAACATAAGCTGACATACACCTTTCTAGATAGTATTAGCATATACATATCAATGTATTAAAGCTCAAAGGTACTCACATATAGGTCCTCAGGCAGTACAGACAAGAGAGTTGCTGGCTTTGGTAGATTGCTTCTCACTATTATATTCCAGATTTAAGTCTACAAATTTTTTAAAAAATAAAATTGGCACAACGTAAAATAAAGCTAAAATATGATCTCCAAATTGGAGGCCATGTAGAGAAAGAATAGAAAATGCAAATGAAGGATGAAAAACTACGAAACAAAGTGAGACTTTTATAGTTGATATGATGAGTTTTTACATGGTAAAAC
>NC_028637.1:57879202-57896476 GCF_001406875.1 Solanum pennellii
ATATATATAATCTATCATACTTAAAAGAACCTACAAAAATATAATTTTAGCAAGAAAATCATTTTCATTAAATATGTGTATAATTAATTGTTATAGTCCAGATTCATTAAATTGTTAAAATTCAAAATCAATCAATATTAGAAAACCTATCAAATCCTAATATTATCAAGAAAATCATTATCATAAAAAAATGTAAAGAAATTGTTATTCCCCTTAGTCCACATTTAGTAAATTGTTAAGATTTCAAATCTCTCACTCTTAAAATTTATTAAAATCACATTCTCAATTAGCAAGAAATTTAGTATCATAAAATATGTAAATAAATTATTAGTCCTCTAGTCAACATTTCGTAAATTTTTTGGAATTTAAGATTTATCACTCTTAAAATTCATTAGAATCATATTATTAATTAGCAAGAAAATCAGTATCATAAAATGTGCAAATAGATTAATCCCTCTAGTAACCATTCAATAAATTGTTGAGATATCAAATCTATCACTCTTAAAAATATATTAGAATCATATTCTCAATTAGCAAGAAAATCAGTATCATTAAAAATGTGTAAATAGATTGTTACTCCTTTTAGTTCACATTCAGTAAATTGTTGAGATCGCAAATCTATCATTGTTAAAAATCTATTAGAATCATATTCTTAATTAGCAAGAAAATTGATGTACCTTAAAAGATGTAAATAGACTATTCTTGTAGGCAACATTCAGTAAATTTTTTGAGATTTCAAATCTATCACCTTACAAATCTATTAGAAACACATTCTAATTAGCAAGAAAATCAATATCATAAAATATTTAAACAAATTATTAGTCCCTCTAGTCAACATTCAGTATATTGTTTATATTTCAAATCTATCACTCTTAAAAAACTATAGAATCATATTCTTAATTACCAAGAAAATCAATATCATAAAATATGTAAATAGATTAATAGTCCCTCTAATTAACATTCAATAAACTGTTGAGATCATTTTCATAGTCCAAAATAATTGATTATCTTAGAGTTTAAGAGATTTTCGAGACTTTTTTGCTAGTTACCTTCCTTCAGATGATGTTCTTAGCTACGTATCATTTTCTATAAACAATATCCTAAAAATAATAAAAAGGGATAATAGTGAAAAGTAGTATTTAATGTATATCATTAGATATTTTTCTTAAAGTGTGTGTCGTTACTTGTAACTAGGATTATTCATTGTTATGGTTAACAACCAAATCAAACTGCAATCCGGACCAAATTGATAAAAAAAACTGATATTTAGTTTAGCTTTGTTAGGTTTCATTTATAATTTTTTCAAACCGACACTATCTGGTTTGGTTTTAGTTTTACCAAAAAAATAACCGCAAAAATAATCAAACCGAACCGGTTAAAATTAGATATACAAATTTTATAATTATGTATATATTATTCATAATCAAATTAAAAATATTTTATTAAATTTTAATTAATTTAAGTCTTTAACTTTACCATTTTCTCACGCCTAACACTTTAGCCCAAGTAAAACAATCTCAAATACAATTCAATCAAAATACGTTTTAGTTCTTAAATATTGTACTTCATATAAAATAGTCACACTTTCTCTTATACGAATCATTTGGTTCGTGTAATGATTAATCTTATATTGCTTAATTGCCTGATTCAATCGATATTAGTTTTTTTGTAGATTGTTCATGTAGTTGGTGTTTGTGTCTATCGAGATACATACGTCCTAAAAATAATTATTCTTTTCAAAACGAATAAACCAGCAAAAATGAACAGAATTGATGATTATTTTTTTATTTGGTTTGGTTTGGTTTAAGAAAATTATGAAACTGACTAGATTGATTTTTTTAGGTTTTAATCAATTATGGATCCAAGTTGAACCATAAACACCCTTACTTTAACAATTAAGGCGCATTATTATTTCAAATTTTGTCTGGTAAACCTTTAAATACCTTAAAGTGATTTTCTTATCTATCTATATATTAGTATGTGAACGATCCATTTCGTACTTTGTTGTAACACCTCGTAGCCAAAACAGACCAAAAACATATCTAAGTAAAATCATTAAATCAAAAGTTCAAAAATTAGAAGCAAGAAAGGATAAAAAGCTCAAGAACTGTAGTTTTAGAACGCAACAAAATCCAGCAGTTCTAGCCCCGAAACAGAAGTATTTTTCTGTGGATTTCATCACCAGGTATGTGGGATTTCACTAGCGTTTTCCTTTGACCCATTGGGTCCCTAGTTTTCAGTCATATTCTTGATTCTATTATCATGATTAAACCTAGGGCTTATAGAACTTTGGTAGAACATCATGAACCTATTAAATACATGGTCCAAATCAGGTTATAATGTCATTACTCAGATTATCGCATGAAGTTCAAAACCATAGCTATGTATTTCTTTAGTTCTTGAACTACACATGCTAGATCAGATATTTCAGACATTTCCGATATAAATGCCTCAGTTATAAATGCATCATTACCAGATTAATTATTGCATTATTATTTTTCATGCTCAGTTTCGAACTATTAAGTATTTAGACAAACATAACAAAATCAGTAAATTAACTGAATCCATGGGAGAAGCATAATACCAAGTTGGACTAGATTAGCTTACTCAATACTTCCAGAATTACTAGTCAAGTAGGTTGTAAGTCCCCTCTATGGACAATCAGTTTAGTGATCATGCCAGCATGCCTTTATATCTCTGGCAGGGTAAATTGGATCCTCTTGATGGGGCGTATACAGCAGACTCCACATTTAACTCATGTTGTTTTATTATCAGTTATTAGTAGATCCCACATATCAGATTGACTCTCTGCATTGACCATTTACCTCTATATTAAGTATTAAGTTTTAGAATGGTATAAATTGGTCGTTGCATCCAGTTAGCCCAGAATTCAGCCTATAATGTCATATTATTATAATTGGTTTTATGCTTTTTTAGTTATGTTTTTTCAGCTTTACTCTATCCTACATGCTCGATACCTTTCAAGTACTGACGCATACGTGGCTACATCTTCTAGTGATGTAGGTTCAGGTTCTCAGCATCCAGACCACGCATAGATTGCTTTTTGATATCCGGTTCAGAAGATTAAGTGGTGAGTCCTCATTCTTCGAGGAAAACAGTCATGAGTGTCATTTCAGTCTTTAGTCATTTAGTTTTAGTTTTTGATAGATTTAGCTGGGGGCTTGTCTCAGTATTTCTAGTCTAGTTTAAAGGCTTATTTTAGACATAGTTAGATTCAGCTTAGTATTGAGTTAATATCTCCTTTGTGTTAAACTCATTGTTTTCAAATATCTAAATATAGAATATGGGTATTCCCCGTCTTTTCAGATTTAATTATGATTAGCAGGGTTAGCTTGGGATCACTTGCGGTCTTAGGTTCAGTGTTCGCGTCTCGGGGGTAGCTCGAGGTGTGACAAAACATGGTATCAAAGAAGTAGGTTGAAGAGTCCTAGGATGTCTGAAAAAGCCGCACTAAGTAAAGTCCTTTAAATGGGTGTGAAGTGCACCACATCTAATGAGAGGGAGGCTATTCTATGTTTTAGTAAAAACTTCACTTTCTTGTTACTCTTATCGTGCGTAAGGTATGATATTATTCCAATCAAACTTGACGTTCTACGTTTCAGATCATGCCTTCTCGTAGAGCTTAGCCATGGAATGCTAATGCATGCAATGCTAATGGAGTTCCTCTAGTACCTAATAAGGAAGTTCAAATATAGAATTTCAGAATGCCAATTTAGCTTTTGACTCAGAGTATGACCAACCAGAACAATCAGCAGGTTCTAGTTCCTACTAATAGAAATGATCGATCAGTGGCAACTAGAGTTTGTGATTTGTTAAGGATGAATCCGCCTATGTTTTTAGGTTCACAAGTTGGTAAGGACCCATAGAAGTTCATTGATGAGGTCAAGAAAGTATTTGGTGTGATGGTAGTAACTTGTAATGATAGGTGAGATTGGCATCCTACAAACTCAAGAATGTGACTCACATATGGTTCACTAAGTGGAAAGACAACAGACATGATTGTCTTTTGTAACTCAGTATAGCAGTCCAATTTAATGTTAGTCCAGCAACTCTTTCAAAACCTTTCTCAGTATCCACTCCAGTAGGTGACCCAGTTACAGTCTCTCAGAAAGTCACCTTAGCAGATCTAGTAGAGTTAGAAATGGTAGACTTCGATATCATTCTAGGAATGGATTGGTTATAATCATGTAATAACTTAGTCGATTGTAGAACAAGGATTGTTCGTTTTCAGTCACCAGACGAATCAATCTTAGAATGGAAGGGTAGTAGCTTAGCGCCTATGGGTCGATTTGTTTCTTACTTTAAGGCCAAAAATATGATATCTAAGGGTTATCTCTATAATCTAGTTCGGGTTAAATATTCTAGCCTTCAAACCCAACTCTTGAGTTAGTTCCAGTAGTCTGTGAATTTCTAGAAGTGATCCCAGAAGATCTTCCTGGAGTCCCTCCCAAAAGGGAAATCGACTTTGAAATTGATCTCCTTCAAGATACTCAGCATATTTCCATTCCTCCTTACAGAATGGCTCTAACAGAGCTTAAGGTATTTAACAGGTAGTTGAAAGACCTTCTATATAAGGGCTTCATCACACCTAGTATTTCACCATGGGGTGCACCAATGTTGTTTGTAAGGAATAAAGATGGTTCTCTAAGAATGTGCATTGACTATAGACAATTGAATAAGGTCACAATCAAGAATAAGTATCCCACCCCAGGGTTGATGACTTGTTTGACGAATTTCAGGGTGCTAGCCATTTCTCAAAGATAGACCTCAGATCAGGTTATCATTAGCTTAGAGTCAGAGATAGTGACATTCCGAAAACAGCCTTCAGAACTCGATATGGTCATTATGAATTTGTAGTTATGTCATTTGTACTAACTAATGCTCATGTAGATTTCATGGATTTGATGAAAAGAGTGTTTAAACAGTACTTGGACTTGTTCGTTATAGTCTTCATTGATGATATCTTTATTTACTCTAGGAATGAGTCATTTTAGAATTTTCTTACAAACTCTCAAGGATCGCCAATTATTTGCTATGTTCAGCAAATATGAGTTCTGGTTGCAATCCGTTGCTTTCCTTGGTCATATTGTATCTAAGGAAGGGATCCGAGTGGATTAACAAAAGATAGAAGTAGTGAAACAATGGCCCAGACATACCTCTGCTACAGATATCAGAAGTTTCTTAGGTCTAGCGGGTTGTTACAGAACGTTTGTTAAAGGATTTTCATCCATAGCCTCACCATTGACTAGGTTGACTCAAAAGATGGTAAAGTTTCAATTATCAGATGATTGTGAGAAGAGATTTGCATAATTTAAAACTAGATTGACTACAACTCCTATATTGACTCTACCAGAGGATTCAAATGGTTATGTGATCTAGTGCGATGCATCCAGAGTTGGCCTTGGTTGTGGGTTGATGCAGCGAGGTAAGGTGATAGCTTATGCTTTTAGACAACTTAATATGAATGAGAAGAACTATCCAACTCATGACCTTGAGCTTGAAGTAGTGTTGTTTGCACTCAAGATATGGAGACACTACTTGTATGGTGTCCATGTAGAAAATGCTCTTGGTAGATTATCGATGGGTAGTGTTGATGAAGAAAGGAAGGATCTAGTGAAGGAGGTTCACAGGTTTTCTCGCTTGGGAGTTCGCCTTATAAGCATATCAAACAATGGTGTAACAGTTCAGAATGGGACATAATCGTCTTTGGTAATGGAGTTTGACAAAAGCAAGAAAGCGATCCAATCTTTCATGAACTTAAGGAAGCAGTCCATAATCAGAGAGTGGAGGTTTTCTCCCAAGGGGGAGATGATGTACTTTACTACCAGAGTAGATTGTGTGTTCCTGATGAGGGCGAGTTGAGACAATATATTCTCGCTGAAGCCCATAACTCTCGATATTCTATTCATCCAGGTGTCACTAAGATGTACGGTGATCTGCGGGAAGTCTATTGGTGGAATGATATGAAGTCGGACATAACAGATTTTGTGAATAAGTGCCCCAATTGCCAGCAAGTCAAGGTAGAACATAAGAAACCAGGAGGTATGATTCAAGAGATCTATATTCCTATTTTGAAGTGGTATGTGATCAATATGGACTTCATCACAGGATTATCGCGTACTCACGAATAGCATGGCTCCATTTGGGTGATAGTTGATAGGATGACTACATCAATGAAATTGTGAGGATGCATGGGGTTCCTTTATCTATGATCCTAAATAGAGGTCCTCAGTTTACCTCTCATTCCTGGAAGTCATTTTAAAAAGGGTCTTGGTACTCAACTTAACCTTTATACAACATTTCATCCATAGACGGATGGGCAGGCAAATCGTACCATTTAGACCTTAGAAGATATATTGAGAGCTTGTGTGATCGATTTCAAAGGTAGTTGGGATGATCATCTTCTTCTTATTGAGTTTGCCTACAATAATAGCTATCATTCCAGCATTCATATGGCCCCTTATGAGGATTTATATAGGCGTAGATGTGGATATCCTGTTGGTTGGTTTGAAATAGGTGAAGAGCTTTGATAGGGCGAGATTCAATCGTTTATTCTATGGAGAATGTACAACTCATTAGAGATAGACATAATACAGCCCAAAGTCGTCAAAAATATTATGTTGATGTAAGGATAAGGGAACTAGAGTTCCAAGGTTATTATTGGGTTTTTCTGAAAGTCTCACCTATGAAAGCGGTGATGAGATTTGGAAAGAAAGGGAAGATCAGTCCTAGATATGAAGGCCCTTACAAGATCTTAAAAAGGGTTGGCAAAGTGGCATATGAGTTAGAGTTGCCACAAGAATTAGCAGCAATGCATCCGGTCTTCCACATCTCACTCTTGAAGAAGTGTGTGGGTGACCCAGCCTTTATAGTGCCGTTAGAGAGTGTGTCGGTGAAAGATAGTCTTTCTTATGAGGATGTACAAGTTGAGATTCGTGACCGTCAGGTTAGAAAGTTGACAAATAAATAAGTCGCTTCAGTCATGGTTTTGTGAAGGAGTTAGTCCGTAGAGGGAGCTACTTGGAAGCAGAAGCAGCCATCAAAGCCAAGTATCCTCACTTCTTTCCTTCCGATTCCACTCCAGCTTGAGGTAATAGTTCCTCTTCAGTTTTCCAGTCATTCATGCGTGAATTCAGTTATAGAATCATGTTCCCTCAGTTTGTACTTGCATTTTCAGCGTGTTTGCATGTTATGAAATTCAATTCAGTCTGAAACTCAGTTCTTAGTATTTAATAGTAGGGTTTGCAGCTCTCTCCCTCTAGTTAAGCTACTTTAGTCTTTATTCAAGGATGAATGATCCCAAGGGGAAGATAATGTAACACCACGTAGCAAAAACAGACTAAAAAACAGTTTTATACAAAAAAAATTTGTAGGTGCAACAAAAGGTGGCATCGATGGTCCGTCCTGCACAACCGTCGATGGGATAAAAAACTCCAAAAAATTTCAGCCTGGAAAAACATTAGCTAAGTCTTGATCGACGAACAGACCTATGGTCTGTAGATCAGTTGAAGTTCCTTAGTCCGTGACCATCGATCGAGACCCCCATTCACCAACTCTCTGACAAGAGTTACGGATAACCGGCACGGTCCGTAAGTGGACCTACGGATCGTAGGTGGAAAATTTGCAAACAATTAAGGGTAAATACAGTTAGGTCAACTTCAAATGGTTATGTCTTAGGAAAAAACAAATTAGGTGTCCCATAACCTACCCACATATAAATAATTTACTTATCTTTCCATATCCACAGACCTTGCTAAAATCGGACCTCCGAGTAAAAATTTATGCCCATTTTAGTTAAGTCATGTCGAACAGGCCCAGTCGATGGACCCAATGAAGGGGCGTCGGTCAAACGACGGACCATCAGTCCTGTCCATCGTTTGGTCCGACAACAACTTTATCAGGGTTCTTTTTTACCTTTCCCACTTCGTTTAAACCTTAAGATACGTCGATTTGACCCTAATCATTAGATTTTAGTCTGTTTAAACCTATAAACATATGTAAAATATATCTAAGTCAAATCAATAAATCAAAACTTAGAAATTTAGAAGGAAGATAGGAGAAAAAGCTCAAGAACCCTAGTTCAATAATGGAACAAGATCCATCAGTTCCACCCCGAACCTAAGTGTTTCTCCGTTAATGTCATCATCAGGTAAGTGGGATTTCATTAGTCAGTTCCTTTCACCCATTAGGTCCCTAGTTTTCAGTCAGATTCTTGATTCCCATATCATGATTAGACCTAGGATTTCTAAAAATTCAATAGAACTTCATGAATTTATTAAATATATGTTCCAAATCAGATTGCCATGTTATTACTCAGATTATGGCATGAATTTTAGAACCCTAACTTTGTATTTTTTTAGTTCAGAACCCTAACTTTGTATTTGTATTCAACACATTGTTTTTAAATCTCTAAATATAGAATATGGGTATTCCCCATCTTTTCAGATTTCGTTATGATTTAGCTTACCCATCAGCTTTATTATCTTTAGTATGCTCATGATCATGCCAGCAGGGCTAGCTTGGATTCACTAGTGGTCCTACATTACGTGTTCGCGTCATGTGGATAGCTCGGAACGTGACATTTGTAGTCTATAATATTAATCTTAATTGTTTCAATTATTTTGACTTACTTTTTTATAGTAATATGACTATCATTTTTTGTATTGATTGAATTGTATAATATCTAACTTTTTAGGAAAAAAATTGTTATGTAATTGTTCTTCTATGTAATTGTAAGTAAGCATACTGTGATATATTTTATAAACATAGTGATAGTGCATCAAATAAAATTTAGAGCTAATTAGTTTTTAATAAGTTTTTAATTTTTAGCAAAACAATTTACTAGGCCTTAGGCCTAACTCACAACCCAAAAACTAGCTCAAATGGAGGAGAATTGCCCAAACCTTATAAGGAGTCCACCCATCTCATTAACCACCGATGTGAGACTTTTGTCATTCTTTGACACCCCACATCAGGCACAATGCTTAACAACTTGTGCGTGGGCAATTTTGATTTTGGGGGTCCCAACATCGAGTGAGTCGGGTTCTGCACTGATACCATATGAAATTAGGTCTTTGACATAACTGTATAACATTTTCACAGTTTTTCTTCAATACAGACAAAAATAACATGATTCATTTAAAAGTGTTTTGCAAATAGCAGAAATGAGAAATGTACTCTACGACCTCTGAATTCTAAATATTGTAAGGGAGACAACGAAAAACAAACAAAAAGTAAGAAATGAAAGAAGGATTTTTATAGTAGGTGTGATATTTTTCTAAAGATAATATTTGGAAATTTAGTGAATAACATTCTCTAAATTTATTGATTTACATTAGATTTGACTAAATAAAAACATCAAACTTATCAATTTTGAAACCTACCAAAAATATAATCTTAATTAATTATATGAAAATAAACATCATAAAATAGGAAAATTAATTCTTAGTATCATTAATTCATATTTTCCCAACCAACCCAAATTGAATAGATGATTAATACTACATGGAAGGAAAATCCACAATTGACCACCAAGAAAGTCTATTAATTATCTATTAAATTAAATACTATTTGCTATTAAAAAAAAGGAATTTTATAAATTTAATTTCTAGTATTAAATTCATATTAAAAATATAATGTAAAACAAATTATTTTCCTTTATTGAACGGAGTTGCTTGGAGTTTTCACGGATTTGACATACATTAGGTACGTAATATCAGCGTAGGAATGAGAAATAGGTGGTACTAATATAAACCAATTGAAGCAAGTCATTTCTAAGGAAGAGATTTTTTATTGTTAGTTTATGACAGAACAGATTACAAGGTGAGGAGTTGAATAATTATCAATAAAGTGAAAATTTAGATAGTTAACCAACATAACTACATACATGATCTCCTAATGAAAAATGCTTCCAACTCTAAACATGGAAATGGGGGAATGAATAGTTTACTCTATAACAAAGATTAAGTTAATTAGTCATACCTAAATATAGATTTGCGGATAGAAAATTTTTATTTCATTATGTGAGATTGTATTTGTGATATTGAAAGGGACCATTTAGATTATGGTGTCAATTTGATATAGCTCTATAGGTGTGTTTGAACAGCACTTTTGATTTCTCTAAAATTACTTATTTATAATTTGTGTATGTATGATTGATATATTTTTTATTTTTTTCAAAAATTATGTCACAACATCTTATTCTGGTAAGTTAATCTATTATTGCTTTCTAGTTATTTTTTCGGTTCAAAAAAAAGTTATTTAAATTAATTAACAGTAAATTTAATTTGATGTACTATTAAATTTCTAATTAATTAACAGTAAATTTATTTAAAATGGAGCTGAAAAGTCATGACTAGTACAACCTAAAAGGCCCTAATTCAATGACAAATGTTGGGGTTTTAGTTTCTAGCTTTGCCATCAATTATGGTTTTATTAGTTCTAAATTATCTTTTAAGAATTTATTAAGTTGGCAATCTCCTTTTTTTCTCCTGTATATGAATATCATAATGTGTTTTTCAATCATAAAGACATATTACATTGATATTATTCATAATAACATTGAGAATTTAGTTGTCTTACCTTTTATTAGTTTCATATAAGGTCATTCTTTTTGTGATATCTTTGCTTCATACTAATTTTTGTTTTAAACTACTCATTAAGTGATCAAGATCTAAATTTATTATTTTGATTCATTAACTCGAGTAACGACATTACATATCTTTCGTAATCTATATTATTACTTGGATCTTGACAAGTCGTTAGAACATCGTGTTCTTGAAGTTTTTTGAATTATTCTTCGAAACGTTTTTCATAACTTAATTTTTAGCTTTTATATTATTTTTTCTATTTTGATTCCACACATCTAAATATTCACTTCTAACTTTGGACTCTCTGTAACCACACATTTATAATTATATACTTCAATTAAGACAACAAAAACTACCAGGTCAGAACTAGGAAAATTAGTTTAAGAAATTTAAATTATCAAGACCAATATCATAGATGCAAGGGGTAAGAAATTGAGATACTGTAGTAACATGAAACAATTTTAAGGTATTAAACATTGATTGCACGAAAAGTGAACTAACAACAATAATTTAATGAACCCAAAAGTGTGGCCTAATAGTTAATGAAGTGGTTGAGAACCAAAGTCTTGCTTCCAAAATGTGATCTCCAAGGTTTAATAAGTTGAAAGATCAATTGGTCTATCCAATAATGATAGATCATTTTTCTCTTTAATGTAAAACTATTTCGATATAATTTATATACTAAAAAATAAACTTACGATATAATTTATGTACTAAAAATAAACTTACTTTGTAAAAATATTCAGGTGAAACACACATTGATTTATTTCTGATGATGGGTGTACACTTTCTCTTTTGTTTAGTAATTTTGTCTTGTGATACTCCATGTGGAAAAATATTTCCATCATGACAAATCTACATAAATTATTACTAGATTAACAGTTAGAACTATTTCCCTATAAATTAATTCAGTACAACCTTGACATCCATAATCTTCTTCTTCACTTTCTAAAATGTGTCTCATCTTTATCATGACAACGATATCTTCAACTTGAAAATGGGAAATTTAGTTTTTTAAAGAAAACACTTAAATCTATACTTTAAAAAATTAATGTATTAGAAAATAGAGTTTTTATAGATAAAGGTGGATGGAAATTTAATGGAAAAACACGCCTAGAAACAATTTTAGGCAAATATTTAGTCTACTCGATGTTTGGATGTATTTCGCTAACCATTGGGTAAATAGTTCATGTAGAAAATTCACACTATTAATAATTCATATATGAAACTCAATAAAGTGGAATAATTTAACTTTGTTTTTTACCCTTAACTAAATATTACGGTACAAGTTAGGGGCGAAGCTATAACCGACGAAGTATAGTCAATTGAACACCCTTCGTTGAAAAATTAGTTCGTGTATATGGATAAAACATTAATTATTATTTAAATATATGGATAAATTAACATTTTTTAATTATAAACAAAGATCATGGTCTAGAAGTAAGCTTGTTCAATTAAGACACTCTCCCCCACCTATTGATGCGACGACCGCGTCATATCGTCACTTCATCAGCTACCGAGTCTTGTCTTCTTGTACGCGCGACCAATGGTCCAATGACTCTATAAATTCCATTTCGCAACTCCTTCAATTGTTTCGTTATGTCTTCCATCTTGGCCTCACGATCTACCTCATTCTTGGGTGGCAAGCGTCTCGGCGGCTTCTTTGGCATCACAACATTGTTCCCTCTTGGAACCTTCTTTATGAACTGTGGCAAGGACTTCTTAGCACCAGTCGCTTCCATCAAACTTGTAATGGTTGCTACGAATGTCGTCCACTTTTTCTTATTGATTCTCTCGAGCTGCATGGCCGTTAGTCGGACCTCCCTTCTGTCTTTGGTGCCTTAACCATGGGAATCTTGCATGTTTCTTCTTTCTCCATGAAAAGAAGTCATTAGTGGTAAGGATCGATCACAGTGTGGAACTCTAGGAAGAACTCTTGCCCAAGAATAATATCAAAGAGAGCTAAAGGAGAGACAATGAAGTTGGTTTTACCTTGCCACTCGCCTAGCGTGATGCTTAATCCATGCGCGACTCCACTCACGGTAGTCGGTGGTGCATTGACCGTCCTAAGTTGGGCGTTACTTGGACTGTAACGCAGCTCCAACCTTGTCGCTTCTGTACTTGTCATGATATTGACCTCTGCACCTCTGTTGTTCATAGCATGAGCGGTTATTCCATTGATCGTGATGCCGACATACTGCGCTCCGCATATCTCGGCTTCTCTGATTTCTTGGTGATAGCTTCGCATAGTACTATCAAGCATAACTGTGTCATCTCCACACCTTGTTCTTGTTCATGTGCTTTTTCTCTTTCCGCTCTCGCGATATAGCACCAAGGCTCTTAAACTCGGGGCACCTAGCATAGCCATGCGACCCACCACATATGTAGCAACCACCTCTTTTGGCAACCTCTGTCTTTCTCTCTGTGTTTCCATGACATCCAGAATTCTTACCATCGGACTTATTGGTATCATGCTTCTTAGGATGTGGTCGATGCTCCTTGCCTTCGCCACGATCTCCCCCACCATGGTTATGACTACCTCTCATCTCCTCTCCTTTGGCTCTTTCGGGCTTCTCATGCGTCAAGTCTATCAAAGCTTCGTCCTGCTTTATGGCTTCATTAATAGTCTTGATCTGTCGGCGTTCCAACTCCGTCCTGTACCAACTTTGCAACCCATCCATGAAGTGGAACAACATATCTTCATCTGTGAAGTTGGGAATGTTAAGCGTAAGGGTGGTGAACTCCTGCACATATGCGCGTATGTTGCCGGTTTTTTTTTGTTCCCTAAACTTGTGCTTCGCCTCATAGATGACATTGTTAGCGAATAATGGCTTCTTGAATTCCTCTTCGAATTTCTCCCATGTTTTGATAGTGAAACGTCCCTTCCCTATTTCAGACTCTTTACACCTCCACCATATCATGGCCATCTCCGAAAGATACAACACAACAGTGTTAATCTTGTTTTCGTCGTTCTTTACTCGATTACACTTGAAGTAATTCTCCAAGTGACACAAGAAATTCTCCACCTCTTGCGTGTCACGGACGCCTTTGAACATAGGCATCTTGAAATCCTCGACCTTGGCCTCCCTATCTCGGTCGAACGACGACAATCCTCCAACATTCGCACCTTAATTTATTGATTTTATCTCGTCCTTCATTGTCTCACTCGTTCTCATCGCCTCCATGAGCCGACACTCCAAGGAAGTGATAACCTCCTTCGTGTTAAGAACATCCACAAGCCGACACTCGCAGGAAGTGATGGCCTCCTTCATCTCGAACTCGGCCTGCTGGCGACCTTCCAACTCCTTACGGATGTTCACGGTCTCCTCAAGGGTCTTGATCTTGTTGTCTTCCACGTTCATGCACCGGCCTAAGATCTCGGCGGCCATTCTCTCCACTTCAACCCTTGCGACCCATTCTTCTCCAGCGGTGACGTCTATGGCATCTTCGCTCATTTCTTCGTCACTTGCTTTGGCAGTCAAGGGTGAATGAGATGTAAGCGCCTCGCTAGGTGTGAGTTCGGGCATCACCTCCTCATTACCCTTTTGATATTTCTTCCCATTTCGGTTCTTCTTATCCAGACGGATGTTGGTGGATCTAGCGCCGTTTACGTCTCCTTCGGTAGCCATTCCCTTAGTATCAAACCTGTTCTGATACCACTTTGTTACAGACTTAGAGTATTTTCTAAGACTCCGTGCGGCACTTGACAACTTACTCACGAATCTTTCACGATCTTAAAAGCTCAAGTAAGCTTTTAAGACTTAGATCGTTAAGAGAATGCTTTGAAAGACTTAGAAAAAAAAAAGAAAGAGAGCTTTTGAATAAGGCTCTTGTATTGCTTGGAAGAATTGCTCACAATTTTGCTTTGTTGGTTTGATTACAAATTAGAAGCCCCCCATATTTATACTACTACCTAGTGGCTAAAGTGTAAATAAATATTACTTACAAGTCCTTATTCTAGAAAAGTCTACACTTTCTAGGGTCTACCAAAGACTATCTTGAAATGTCTAAGTTATTCTAGAGAATTCTAGAAATTTTCTAGCCTTCTTGATTAATCTAGAAGGTTCTAGAGTTCTCCGCAAACCTCTCCACAACACTAGACCCTTTCGCCTCTATCCGGATGTAAAATTTAACTATAATGTGGTGGGACGTGACACTCAGGTCCCTAGTTCAATTCCTTGCATTTTAGAAAAATCCATTTTTAAAGGAAAGCAATAGAAACAGTTGTCCGGTATTTTATTGATTCTTTATATTTTTTATCAAGAAAATTGTTAGATTCACACCACCTTATAAACTAACTTAACGATAAACTTAAAAATCACATTTTCAATTTTCAGTATTATTTTTTGATTATTCCTAAATTATTCTTTATAAACGTAAAATACTTACCAATCTCACTAAAAATGATACATATGGGAAAAAAGTTTCAACAATTCTCTTGAACTATAAAAAAAATTCACTTATTTTAAATTATGTAAAGAGTCTCAACAATTCAACTAGAGAGAGTGTATTCATCAAGTAGTTAAAACTGTTTTTCTTGATTCTCTATTAATTTTGATTTATATCATTGATTGTTTTATAATTCTATGTTTTCGTACGATTTAGTTAGATGATATATAATTTAATTTTAAATTTGGATGCACTCATTCATAAGTAGAAAAACAATTGTGCATTCACTTCGCTAAAAAAAAGTTCAGTCTTTTAAATTATAAACATCTTTAACGAAATTTATGACTTCGCCATTAATTCAGGTACACTAATAATAAAAATACCAATTGAACATAGTAATAATAAAAGTTTTTGATGTTTTTAAATTGAAAAAGAACTTTTGTATATCTTCAGCATTGAAGTCATTCGTCTCTCCTAACATCTTCTATTGCATTATAAAGCAGGCAAAAAACAACGGAATTTTAAGGATTTCGAATGTTTTTTTGTGAAAATAGAATTTCAGAAAGTTATGCTGATAAAATATGAAAGGAACCTGCGATATTTACTGATTAAATTAAATGGAATGATTAGTGCTGATAAAATATAGTTTATTTTTGATTCATTTACCATGGGCCTGTGACTATATATCATTATTATTTGTATGTCATTTGTATCTTCCTTATTCTGTTTGTAAAAAATTCTCACTTCCCCTAGCCATTCTTAATAATTATAAAAAGAAATTATATTATACTACTTATTTTACCGTATCTTTTAAAAAATTAATCATTTGAAAAGATTATTAAAATCTCTACTATCTCCTGTTTCTGGATATATAAGTTTACACAATATATCGGCCGGATACATCACTTTATGATTCTCAGTTCCCCTAGCCATTCTTAATAATTAAAAAAATTATATTATACTACTTATTTTACCGTATCTTTTAAAAAATTAATCATTTGAAAAGATTATTAAAATCTCTACTATCTTCTGTTTCTGGATATATCAGTTTACACAATATATCGGCCGGATATATCACTTTATGTGATGTATTGAGACGTTGAGTGATGCAACCAAAATTCAAGAGGTGATGCATTGAGATATTGAGGGATGTAATCAAAATTGAGACACGATGTCTCGGGGATCTTTGAGACATATCGGGGGTCTCAACCAAATTTAATTTTTTTTTTATTTTGAAAAAAAAAAGAATGTAATTAGCTTGTTATGCGAATAGAATTCTTTTCATCTTCCACAATTTGGGGAAAAAAATATTGAATAACCTATAGGTCTATTAATATATTGTATGTGTTACCACATATTTATTAAAAGTTGATGAACTATTTTATCCTTTATAAAGTAACTAATAATATTTTATCAAATGTTATTGGTTTTCAGTCCCCCCCCCCCCCCCCNACCATTTTCCCCTCAAATTTTATATCATTCAATTAGTAGTTGACTTCTAATATTCCTTATTTATTTCATCTAAATAGCTTATTATATATACATAATTAGACCGGGGTTGACATTATTATTAAAAATAACTTTTAAGGAATAGTTTTATAATAAACTTTAGAAAAATGTTATTAACAAATAGAAATATGTGTTTGCCTAGTTATTTAAAAAGTGTTTTTTTATAAGTACATTGTCTTTGACAATCATTTTTTAAAAAAAAAATAGTTTTTAAGAGTCAAATTACGAAAAAGGACAAATACCACTGCAAATTTTAACATAAAATGATTTTAAAGAGAGAAATTATTTTAAATATTTATTATTAAATTTTCATTTATTTTTTATTTTTATTAAATTAATTTGTACATTCATTAATAAGTACATATTAAAATTTTCAATATTTATATAGATAAATAAAAAAATGAAGTATGAACATAATAATTTAAATATACCTGAAAATAAAAATCATTTCACAAATTAAATCAGAAAAGACAAAAATTAACCACAAAAACAAATAAATATAAGAAATATATTGGTAATCATGTATATATAACACGGATAGTTGGTCTAGAAAAGATTTTTTTTTCCATAAAATTGGGCATTTTATTCATCTTTTCAAACAAAAAGTACAAAAGGGATTTAGATATATTTACAAGTTTCCCCGACTTGCTTTGCTAATAGATAAGATTATCTAAGACATCCTTAAAGATGATGTAAATGCAATACTGAGGAATACCCATCCTCCAAAAAACGCCTACAGTAATCTGCACAACTAAGGGGGGGGGGG
>NC_028637.1:57896535-57905864 GCF_001406875.1 Solanum pennellii
GGGGGGGGGGGGGGTCATAGGTGATTTCTGCTTTATTTTTGTTGGTTGTACGAAGATAGGGAAGCCCCAATCTGTCTTATCTCAAGATTCCTTTCACTTTCAATGGTAATTCTTCATGAGACGGAAACATTTGATTTTGCGAGAAGCCATGACTTAGATTAGCGAGTTTGTCTGCGACCTTGCTTGCTTCCCTAAAACAGTGCACCATATTAAAACCTGCAAGCTCCTTATGTCTAATAATTTAAGTAACATCATGCATAATTCTCCAAGGAGTTGAGTGACAATTGTTGACACTATCCACAAGTACTTTCGAATAACTTTCCGCAGAAAAAGAGAGGAAATCATTCTCTAAACACCATTTTATTCCAAACTCAAGTGCCACAGCATCTGCCTAGGTGCTAGTCCCCTTCCCTACTTGAGAGAGTACCCAAAAATAAATTTACCATCATTGTCCGTTATGACTCTGCCTCCACCACACTGCCCCTCCAAACAACTTCCACCATAGTTTATCTTAACAAATAGAAGCTCAGGTTTGTTCCACTTAACCCATATGCTCTTTTTCACAAAAAACTTGCAATCTAGAATGTTTATAATGTCCTTCCATTCATGCCCCATTTTAAGTTGTTTATACTCAGACACAAGTGTCTGGCTCATATTAAAGGCTATCAAGGATATAGATCTTTTCAAAGACACTTTTTCTGTTCCATACTTGATAGCACACCTTCATCACCATATTTCCCAAGACACTAAAATAGGAAGACATTTATAGATAATAGACTTTATGGGTTTAAAGCATTAATATTTTCATATGTTGATCATGATTTGTCTATATGAGGAATTAGAGCTACCAAGCCCTAACGGGCCACATATAAGTCTCCAAAGATCACTGGCCATCTCCCCTCTATAAAATAAATTTTCTACTCCTTCCATATTAGTAGATTTGCAATACACACATTTTGAAGGAATAACTATCCCCATTCTACTAATCCTTAGATCGGTAGGAATTTTATCCCTTAAAGCTCTCCAAACAATAAAATACATTTTGAAGGGAATGACTTTATTCGAGGTCATAGTATCAATGAATTAAATTTGTTGAGGACTTCTTAGTAACTTCCAAGCAGAAGATACTTTGAAGACTCTTTTACGATCGGCAGTCCATATAGGCTTATCCAATTCATTAGGCTTGAATTCCATCTTCAGATTTCAAATATTATAGTAAATTTCTTTAGGGAGAAGTCTGTCGCACCCCATCAAATCACATTGTCCATCCACAAACATGCCATGGACTTTGTGGTAGCCAGGTTTTGCTCCTTTTTGTAGGAAGTCAATAAGAGATCCAAAAGAACTCCAATTGTCATAACAGAAAGTAACATGACCTTTTTCGATTTTCCAGAGGATATGATGATCTACATTATTTTTATTTTGCACATAACTTTTTAAGAATGAGAGTTACCTGAGTACCATTTCTTTACCAAAGGGTGCACTCTTTGGAAGTATTTAGCCTTAAGGAACTTCTTCCATAATGACCGACTCGTTCTAAGATTTCATCATTGCTTTGTTGTGAAAGAATCACAAATGTCTTGAAGTTTTCTAAACTAGGCACCACCTTCATCATAAGGTCTGCACAAATCATCCCACGAGGCCAAATGGATCTTTTTCTTTTCATCATTACCACCCAGAAAAATCTAGCTACAACTCTTTCTAAGTGTTTTAAAACACCTTTTGGAGGATGAATCGCTGCTAAGAGATGAATAGGGAGTGCAAGGAGGACATGTTTGATTAGAACAAAACTCCAACAAATTGAGAGATGTATGGCTTGCCATCCAGTATTTCTTCTAATAAACTTTTCAACCATCTCAGTAAAAATAACAATTTTTTTCCTTCCCGCATAAAGAGGGCACCCTAGGTATTTAATAGGCATGGTCTTGTGGATCGTACCAGTGATTCCTTCAATTCTTGCAATATCTTCTTCTATGGCCTTTGGAGCAAGAATAATACAAGATTTGTGTTTGTTGATCATTTTCTATTTTTGCTTTTTTTTAAGAACTAAAAAAGTTTTAGTTTCTTCTCAACACGGGAATATATGCTTATCATCCTATTTAATAGCAGTTCCATACCTTGCTATTAGAAGGACAAAAACACTTGTTTTGAGAAAAAATAGTTTTTTTTTTTAAACTTAAGGGGTTCTTTAAAGCTAAAATTTTTTGTTTCTTAAAAAAACAAATGCATAAATAGATTTTTTTAAGACCATAATATATTTGTTATAGATACATATTTATCAATATATCGCTTATATTTAATTGTTTTAATGGTGAACTTATAAAGTAGTATATTAATTTGTAGAGTATTTTTTAAAATTTGTTCTACTTAATATATTTAATTATATTTAAATCATCATGTTAATATAATATCAAGAGTTGATTTATTTTTTTAAATTTATATATGTATGATATTGGTTAAAAAATTGAATATGTACACTTTAATTAATATAAATAAAATTTAATTAATCTTTTTATAATATTATATTAGTCAAATACACAGTATTCTTATCAAAAGCATTTTCCAAATGAATAAGTCAAACGTATTTTTTTTTCAATATCACATTTTGAATAATTATCATTTTTTAAAGTGTTTCTTAAAATAAGAAGTGTTTAGCAGTAGAGTCGAACATTCTCTAAACATCTTTCCTATGAAATACATATGAACCTAAAAAGCACAAATTAATGTATAATACATTGGTCATTAAGTATTGCCTGATGACCAATTTTTAAGTCTCCTTGAGGATTTTTCACACTTTGTATAGTAACTTGTGCATTTATGTCATAATTTTTCCCCTTATTTATATATATATATATATATATATATATATTCTTACTTGCACTCACTTTAATTCACACATTCATTAAACAAAAGATTTATATGTTGTATCTTTTATTGACAGAATCATGGTAAGAAAGTGTTCTCACATGAATGAAAAAATAAATAAAGGTAGTTCATAAATTATAAGGATATTATGTTCTTCAAAATGCAAAAAATAAAACATTATGCAAGAAAGCAACAAATCTTTCTATTTGGTGTGCAATTAAAATCATTGTCATTTTCTTTTCAATAGAATTAAGTATACCATTTATTTCTGGTAAATCAATGTTGAATTTTAATTTCACCATGAACATCAATTTCATTGGTTGTACCTTTGCTTCATAATGATTCGTTGATTCAATTTTAACTTCTTTAAGATATATAGGAGAGGTGCAGTTTTCAAATTTTATTTTATATAGATGTGATGAATTATGACAAGCAAATAGTAAAATAAATTTAGAATATCTAATTAGTATGGTAATAATAGCAATGATGGATCACTTATTCTAGCACAATGTCTTAAAATTTGAACAAAGTAAAAAATAATATTTTAAAAAATTATTTTGGTATGTTCAGGTGTAAAATTGAAGTCCAGAACACTAGCTTTTGTAATTTAAAACTTTTATGTGGACTTGCAACATAAAATAACAGAGTTAAAAGGACAATGTTCCCTACTTTTGAAGATAACTAGTTATGGGTACATGTTTTATTTGTTGTATGTGTGTCCTATAGTATAAATACTTATAAATGATATTAAGTTGGAAAGGAGTAACAAGAGACACTTATCTTGGCTCTGTTCAATTAATGAACAACTACTCATTTTAATAAAATGCAATTTAAAAGTAAACGCAATACAAAGAAAAGCTGACTCAAAACGTGTTATAAACTCTGTATGTATATATATGGATACAATAAATCTCTGAGATGTATGTAAAAGTACAAATAACTGATGCATATGAAAATTTAATATCTTTTGTTGGAGCTTCTCTCATGAACAACCATCACTTAAGAGCTATAGTAATGATAAATCGTTAATCGGCCCACACTGCCCGGCCATCCTAACCTTGCCACAGTATAGGACCTGAACAGCCTAATAGATCCACCAGTAAACTGCGGAAAGGGTTTATCTCAAAAGTATGACCCTTTTTTACCCAGGATAGATACAAGGTTTTCATGGAGACTAGAGTTAATTCCAAACTTGCATCCTCACATCGGTGCTCAATACTACTCTAAAAAAGTACTGACTCTTATGTTTTTAAAACATACTTATTTTGTGGTTTAAGATTAGTGCTCAAAACATAGCTTTAATAGCTCTCTTGGAAATCATAGTTTCTCTGCTTGATTCATTTAATAAAGCTATTACTTCTGTCTGAAAACTAGCCTCAAGGCTCTTAACTTGTTTTGAATGTGAAAAACATTTGTAACTCTTAAGGATTACCTAGTCCCGTTATAACTTTTGAGAATTAACTCAACTCTTTACTCTTTCTCAACTTGTTACTTTAGTATTAAAACAAAGTTAAAAAGGTTTGTTAAAGACTCTTGGAAACTTTATGAACTCACTTTGACTTGCTTCTTAACTTTCATACTGGACTCTTTAACTCTTTTGAGTTTGATCTTACCTAACCTTGAATTGGATTATAGATCATGATCTCATGTTTGTGTATGATTTCATGATGTTTAGATGTACTTTAGAGTGTAGGAATCAACCAAGAAATGTGGGTACATCACTTGGGAACTAGTATGAAATGATAGGGAAAGAATGGGGTCTCCAGGTGACCTTGACGCCCTGAGAAGCGCGGAGCATAAGAGCCTGATGGAAGACTCTTGTTTGTGGCACTCTGGCTGGCGCAGAGCACTAGAGCCTGTCAGACAGAGGGTGTCTTCAGGGGCTCTAGTAGGCACGGCACCCCAGGTCTTATTCGACGGGATTTTTTATTTTATTTCTCTGATTTTCATCTCTAAACATTCTAAGCTCCAATAGATCTTCTCCTAAACACTTAGGATTACTAAAATTCTCAAAACTTGATAGTTTAGACTCTAAAAAAAACCCAAAAACACTAGTCAAATAACCAAAGGTATACTACAATTCAATGAACAAAAATTCAAGGGTTTTTTCATCAACAACATCAATGTTCATCATTCAATCAACTCTAATTGATATTAATTAAACATATTGTTGTGCGTATGAAAGAACCCAACACATAAATATCTCACATACCTCGATAACAATCACCCCCGATGAAACTCACTCAACGATCTTTTGCGAAATCTTGATTTTTTCTCCTTTCTTCTTCTTTTCTTCTCTCTTCTCCCAAGCCCTATGTGTATTCAACTTTTCTAAACTAAATTAAGGCTTAGTTTTACTGCTAATAAACCATTTAAACGAATTAGGAAATAGTAGGTGAAAAGACAACTTTACCCTTCCTAAAATCTAGATTGGACTTTACTCAGTCCAAAAACCCAACTTCTGAAAGACATATCTCCCTCATACGATATCGAAAATTCCAAAAATCATAGGCATTGGAAAGATCTCTAAAGGCTTTCCAACCATATAAAGAACTGAACGTAACTCATCCTTAGCTAGAAGTTATGGTCATTTGAAAAATGACCAAAAACTCACTTTTTCACTTTTGAAATTTTCCAAAATTTTCATATTCTTTCCAAAAAAAACTATTCTTAGTTTCTTTGTTCTATCCTAGCTATTTCGGTTTATGAGATGTTACAATATCTCCTCTTGGGAACATTCGTCCTCGAATGAGAACTCTTTCACTAAGCTAAGGGTGTTTACATCATTTCAGTACTCAACCAACAAAAGTAAGTAATATCTTGCTTATGCATAGTCGTATAAGGTTCTAAGAAGAGAATTTTAGTACCTTGATCTACATTCTCTCCAGATTCAAAGAGATGTGGATATCTTCTCTTCATATCCTCCTCATCTTCCCAAGTTGCTTCTTCAACAAATTAGTTCCTCTACAGGACCTTGACTGATGTCACTTCCTTAGTTCTCAACTAGGGACCTTGATGATTGAAAATTTGAACCCGAATCTCATTATAGGATAAGTTATCCTTAATCCAAAAAATCTCAGTTGGTACAATCAATGAAGGATCACCCAAGCATTTCTTCAACATACACACATGTAATACTAGATGAACCACTACTAACACTTGGGGTAACTCCACCTCATACGCTATATTGCCAACTCTCTTGGAGATTCTGTCAGGACCAATTTACCTGGGACTAAGTTTCCCCTTCTTACCAAACCTCATAATACCTTTAATGGGTGAGACCTAACGACCTGCTCCTAACATCTGTGTAGGACTTGTGGCGAATTTGTGCCATTTTCAACCTCTCTTCAATAAATTTTACCTTCTCCATATGTTGGTGAACTAGATTATTAACCTTGATTCACCAATTTCGAACCACCCAATAGGAGATCTGCATTTTCTCCATAAAGGGATTCATATGGAGCCATTTCGATGCTCGAATGATAGCTATTGTTGGAAGTGAACTTAATGAGAGTATGTGATCATCCCAATTTACTTTTAAGTCGAGCATAGAAGCTCTTTTGATAGTACGCTCTGCTTGCCCATCTGTCTAAGGTTCAAAAGTAGTGCTTAAGTTCACCTTTGAAGCCAAACCTTTTTGGAATGATTTCTAGAAATTGTGCAATAAATTATGCACCTCTATAAAAAATAATGGAGACCGCAACTCCATGAATTCTCACCACCTCTTGATTGTATAACTTATCTTACTCATCAGCCGAATAAGTAGTCTTTCCTGGCAAGAGATGGGTGGACTTTGTCAATCTATCAACAATCACCCAAATAAAGTTATGTTGCATGCAAGATCTTGGCAAGCCTGTGATTAAGTACATATTAATCAACTCTCACTTCCATTATTGAAGTTCTATAGTCTGAAACAAACCTCCAGACCTTTAGTGCTCTACTTTCACTTGTTGGCAATTTGGGCACTTGGCAACAAACTCAACGATATCTTTCTTCCTACTTTCGCACCAATATACCTCTCTTAAATCACGGTACATCTTTGTGGAACCCGAATGAATGGAATATCTTGATATATGAGCCTTCTCTGTTATCCTTTCTTGGAGTCCATCCACCCTAGGTACATACAATCTACCTTGGTACTTCATTATACCATTCCCCCCTTGTTCAAAAGCCAATACTCTTTGCTTTTAAACATTCGCCTTCAAATCACGCAAAATGGGTTCTTGCTATTGTTTCTCTTTCACCTCCGATACTAGTGATTATTCAACCCCATTAGTCACCACTATCCCTCCTTATGTGGAATCAATAAGTCTAACTCCTAGAAGTGCAAGTATGTGCACATCTTTAGCTAACTCCCTCTTTTCTGCTTCAACATGGTTGGTAAAGAATACTCATATCATAATCCTTGAGTAATTATAACAACTTCCTCTGTCTGAGATTCCGTTGCTTATGAGTGAACACATATTTGAGGCTCTTCTGATCAGTGAATATGTTAACATGAACACCATAAAAGTAGTGACGCCATATCTTTAAGGAAAAAACTGCTGCAGCCAATTCTATGTCATGGGTTGGATGATTTTTCTCATGAACCTTCAATTGTCTGGAGGCATAGGCTATAATCTTTCAATTCTACATTAACAAACAACCCAAACCAACGCTCGGTTCATCACAGTACACCACAAAACCTTGAGTACCCTCCGATAAGGTCAAAACTAGAACAATAGTCAATCTCTTTTTTAATTTTTGAAAGCTTTCCTCACAAGCTTCAGACCATTAAAACTTGACTGTCTTCTGAGTTAGCTTGGTATGGAGATGAGAAAGATGAGAAACATTCAACAAACCTCCTATAATAGCCAGTCAAATCCAAGAAACTCCTTATATCTGTTGGAGGTATGGGTCTAGGCCAACTTTGAAATGCTTCAATCTTTTGGGTATCAACCCTAATCCCATTATTGGAAACTACGTGGCCTAAGAATTCCATGGGCTTATGCAAAAACTCGCACTTGGATATTGGCATAACTCCTTATCTTTCAAAATTTGCAGAACAATCCTAAGGTGATTAGAATGATCTTCTTTATTCCTTGAATAAACAAGTATGTTATCAATGAAGATGATTACAACCATATCTAAATAAGGTTTGTAGACTTTGTTTATAAGATCCACAAATTGTACTGGTGCATTTGTCAAACCAATAGACATAACTAAAAAGTCAGAATGCCCATATGTGGTTGTAAAAGTTGTCTTTGGAATGTCGCATTCCCTAACTTTAAACTGATGATAGCCTGATCTGAGATCAATTCTCAAGAAGCAAGAAGAACCCTATAGCTAGTTAAAAAGATCATCTATCCTTGGAAAAGGATATTTATTCTTGATGCTAAGCTTATTCAATTGGCGGTAGACTATACACATCCTAAAGTAACCATGTTTCTTCCTTTCAAAAAATATCACAACGCCCCAAGGTGAGACACTTGGTTTAATGAAACCTTTATCTAATAGACCGTTCAGTTGTTCTATTAACGCTTTTAACTCTGTTGGTACCATTATGTATAGAGGAATAGAGATAGGACGAGTACCTGGAATGATGTATATGCCAAAGTGTATCACTCTTTCAGGAGGGACTCCGAGTAGATCATTGGGAAATAATTTTGGAAACTCTTTCACTTTAAGAATAGACTGAAGGGAAGATACCTTAGAACTTGATTCATTAAATCAGACTAAGTGATAGATACACCCCATTGAAACTAACTTCCTCACCTTAAGGTATGAAATGAAACGACCCTTAGGCACTGTTCAACTACTACTCCACTCTATTATTGGCTAATTAGAAATCTTGAACTTGACAACACAAGTTCTGCAATCTATTGATGCGTAACAGGCATAGAGTCAGTCAATACCGAGAACGACATTAAAATCTACTATGTCTAACTCTATTAAATCAGCCATGGTACTCTTGTGACTGACAAAAATAGTAAAATCACGATAGAATCTTTTTGCTAGAATGGATTCACCAACAAGTATTGGAAACACTGAATGCTTCCCTAAGTTGCTAAAGAATAATTTCAAAGTTCATAGCAACATTGGAAGTTACAAAAGAAAAAACTCTCTCCTGGGTCTAACAACGCATAAACAGTAAAGACAATGAATTGAATCATACCAAAGACAACATTTGGCTAATTATCTTCTTATGGCGAATATTGAGAGCATCAAAACGGTTTGTTCCTCCTCCAACACCATAAGTAGATCCCCTTGGTGCAACCCTGTCTTGTGGAGCAGCTGATGAAGACTGAGCATTATTATCACCATTGCCACCGCTTTGCTTACTTTTTGGACACTCTCTCATGAAATGCCCGGTTGGACGGCACTTAAAACAACCCACGGGGCCTTCACGACAAATACATGAGTGATTTTTTCTACACTTGGCGCATGCCAGAGGCTTACTACCCCCCCCCCCCCCCCCCCCCCCC
>NC_028637.1:57906201-57924676 GCF_001406875.1 Solanum pennellii
CCCCCCCCCCCCCCGCCACGCCACACTAACCTTAAAATATGAAGGTCTAAATATGGAAGTTTGCCCATAGTGCACACTCTTATTCTTAGGTGTAGGTGCACTGACAGAGGATGGAGAAGGATCCTTCTATTTTAGTTGGAAGGATGATCGGTGTTTATCATTCTTTTACTGCTCGGACTCGTTCCTTATCTTAGCTCTCTTACTCTTGAACTCCTCTCCATCACTAAGCTTCTCTTCCTCTACCTGATGCACATAGACCATGAGTACAACTCTTCTCCTTCTCTTGATTACTTCCTTCAATCATAGCTCAAATCAATAGTTTATCTCAAAAGATTCATAATTGAACTCGAAAGCTTTATTGAACTCTAGTCTTCACTCTCTCTTGAATGTTAATTATAAATTTAAGAGTTATGGTTCATTATATGAAGTATCTCAATACAAATATAGAAATTCGATAATTACGAATAAAACTTTTAAACAAAAACATGACCGGAAGAACTCAAAATCAACTTACTTCAACAATACTCAAATCTAGGGTAGAATCCTAGATTATTATTTTATTAATCTGAATGTAGATATAGGCGTGAGGACTAAATAGTTTAACCCTATGATAGACTTACAATCCTATAAGAACAAGATTCTTGAAGAATATTTAGGAATAGTGAAGAACCTTGAAAAAAGAACCTTATTAGAAGCCTTGAAATCTTAGCTTGAAGGTAAACAATCAAGAAAACCTTTATAGAGAACCTTGAACTAGTTTTGTAAAATCTCTATGACTAAGAATTCTTATTTTCATTAGTGATCACCAAATCTGAATATTTTTAGCCTTTTATTAGTCAAGAAATTCGTTTTGGGTTTTCTAAGAGGTAAAGTGTAATACTCCGATAGTCTAAAGCTTAATTTAGAGACTAACATGAGATTCTAAGAGTTGTAACACTTCTTAAGGTTAAATATGATGTATATAAGTCATTTAGGAAGTTTTAGAATCAAAACATCAAGGAACATCCATGAGGTCCGAAAACTAGTTCAAGAGGTGCTAGCGTGCCTTAGTCTATTTGACAAGGTTTCAAGAGCTCAAAATTGATGAAATTTGGTGAAAAGGTTTCAAACACGTAAAGAGTTGGTTTACCGTCAAAATTCTTCTGGTATGAATATCCAAGGACCAACCGAGGAGTCCTTGAGGGGGACCTTTCTTGTTTGGCTAAAAGCAATCAAAAGACTGTAGCCATCGACGAGTCGCAAGAGACGAGGCGTGTTCCAATAGACAAAGAGTTGATTGCCACCATTGATGGTCAATTAGAAAAATTCGTGAAGATATAATTTTGCAAGTATCTGACCAAAACGACAGATGTGAAGCAAGGAGGGCTTGGCCGTCGACTGACTTACGTCCCGTAGGTCGTAGGTCAGGTCTATGTTTTACTGCTTTATTTTAATTGTTTCATTTAATTATTTAAGTGTTTAGTTAGTTTATTAAGGGCAATGGGAGGTTCAATTTATTTAATTGAGTACCTCTATATAAATACCTAACCTTGTTAAAGTAAACCCAACTCTCATAATTCCCAAAACCCAATTCCTCTTCCTTCTCTCTTCTTTCTCTCTCCCGAAGAAACTCCATAGAATACCAAGCAAAGGATGGTTATAGGGAATCAATAATACTACTTTTTTCCATAAATCTTCATCAACTAACAAGTTATGAGATTCCTTTCACCTTTGGAATTCTTCCCCCAAAAAGTTCCTCCAAATTGTTTTCAAAAAGATGAGTTTCAAGTGGGTTTTCTTCTATTACGAATTTCAATTTATAAATTGATTTGTTTATGATTTATTTATATAATTGGGAATATATTATGATGTATTGTAATTCGATTATTCTAGTTCTTGATGAATTGACCTGGGTTGTGAAGTAGATCATGAATTTGATATAAGTCCTTAAGCCTAAGCTATGAACTACTGATGAATTGTTGTGTAGTGATTCAATTGACTTCACTATTGTGTAAATTACTATTGTGGTATCATATTATACCCATTGTTGGGTTGAATTGGAAGGTTGATGGTAAAACCTTGGATGATGGCTTGTGAAGAAGATTGAAGTAAGTCTTGTAATCTTAGTCCTTTACTTCAATTATGATTACTTATGTATAATGATGTAATTATATTAAAGTATACATTGTGATGAGCTTGATTAGTATTGGTATGATGTTGAATTTAAATGTCTTGATTTATGGATTTTAAGGTCATGCTTAAGATGTGATAATATCAGGTTGGTTATGAAGTACCTATGTGCCTTACTTTTATACAATGATGTTAATGTGCTTACCTCGTATGTGTGAATTGTAACGAAAGTACAATACTCATGCAGTTCCTATTGAGCTATGATTATGACTATACAAAGGATAAACCCTATGACCTAAACTGTTGTATGATGATCAATAAAGGCTTAAAGACATTTAAAAAAGGGACACTAGCTGAGCATCGAGTGCACTAGAGTGAGGAGTGTCCCTTTCCACATAGGGAAGGTAGGATCACTAACATACTCATTAGATTAGAGACTATAATTCATTTCGCATAAAGAGGGTCCCAACTATATCTCCTAGTTCTTGAACTATGTTTCCCCCCATAGAATACTAGCTAGTGTATCCACATAGATGCTATGTTCATGTTTTTGTACTACCTTGACAAGTAGTCCGCCTTCTTTAGTGAAAGGTTTATTTGACACCGGATTCCACATTATCTCATGTTGTCTATGTAATTTAGGGCAAAGTTTTCCCAAAAGGTAAAACGAAGTAATGAAGTGAACTCTAACTAAGATGACCTCAGGGGTTTGACTTAATCTAGGTAGGGGTATGTGACTCTACCTATACATTGCATTAGTAAGCCTTGAAGGAAGTCTTAGAAGGATGTTCTTATATACTTTTATTCTTTTATTCTTATAAATGTAAATGATATGTATATGTTGAGATTATATGTTGATGACACTATGTGATGTTGGTTTCATCTATGACGATGTGCCTGGTCTCTATTGCTAAAGTATGATGATGTTTACTCTTAATGGCATAGTATGTGAAGATAGGCATTGCTTATGGTTCTTATAGGGTTTACTTGGTTTGGTAAGGTTATGGGACTTTACTTAGTCATTGTACTAGTGGACTTAAGGGGGTTCACAATTAAGGGTCTTGCTTTGGTTATGATGTTATGATCTCTTATACATACTTGTTATTTTAACTAGATGATAGAGTTTTATTGATTACATGCTCAATTATGTTGATATGCATGTTTAATTGACTAGATTTGATATTGTTTGTCTTATGATGTACATGATATTTACTTAATGAAGATGTGCCATTGACTCGTATTGATTCTTGAATGTGCATTAGGCTTCACAAAAGTAAATTAGCATGCTTTAATGAAATGTCCCTTTTTAGCATGATTTCTTTGTTCTATGTGCATATGATGTCATACTTAGTATAATTGTTGTGCTAACCCTATTTCTCCCTTTTTCTACAACATTTTAAGTTCCAATCATTGAAGGGTTCGTGACAACTTTTGAAGAAGACTTGGATCCTCATTCTCCAAGTTGGGTAGGTCCTCAACACTTCGAGGACAATGCCACTTTCTAGCATTAGATGTTGATTAGTCTTAAAGACACTTTGTTCATTCTCTTTCCTTTGAATACTATGATTCTATATTCTATATGTGGCTTTTATTTTATTAATGTATGAGTTATGCCCAATTGCTATACTCTTGTTTAGATGGTTATGATATGAAACATCAGTTTTAAGACTATGTTATGTATTATATGTATACATGTTCCATAAAAGTAGAAGACTATGTAATCTTCTTATACGAAGGATGTATGTATACTCGATATGAATATATTATGTGTAAGCGAGAGGTCTAAGTAAACCTCATGAAGTAGTGTAGATGAAATGTTTTTAAATTTTTCGCATTTTTTACCTATGAATGTAATGATTAATGCTAAGAGGATAATCTTTGTCCTCTTTGAGGACGACAATGCCGGTGACGTACTTCCCGGTGTGACTAACTTGTTATCAGAGCATGAGGTTGAATATCCCTATAAATGATGTCTCATTAAACCACGTCTATGTAGATTCTTATTCATAGTTGTGAAGCGCACCAAAATTATGAATGAGAGGCATGTGATGCTTAGAAACACTCATCTTATTGTATTCCTACGTCGTGCCTCTAGAGTCTTGATCTGTGATTTGACCTATGTAACATTCAACTTATAAGGACAATCAGGTAATGGTCTTGGAGAAGACCTATTAACTAACTTACTATTATCTTTAAAGCGTAATCGTGCAATGTCTAGATAGTGTCTCATACCACCACCTAAACTTCATTGAAATTCTCCAACACATTAAAGGTATCCCATATATGATTAGAATAGGAAATAACTGACATAGACCATGGTTGCTAAGCATGGAATCGGGAGTCAACCCTACTCCGATAAAGGGTGTTTTACTTGCAAGTGGTAGAACTAGGACACTTCCCATGTAGGCACATGGTTAATGAATATGAATGGTATCTTTGTACTATAGCCTCATACTTAACTAGAGTTACTCCCCAAACTATACTCACTCGGTTCTAGTCTTTGTTCTCATAGTGTATTTCAATAAATGAGTATATAAAGAGGTTCCATATCGAGTTCACCACCAAATCATAGCACCTTCCCAAAGAGGTTCCCTAGGGTTGCCTTACAATGGTTAAGAAGATATCTCAATGATTTTCCTAAGGATGATTTCATGTCGTTCCATCCAATCAACCCTAAGTCAACCATTCAGACAAGAAGGATACCATTACAACCTCCAACTTTAAGGATATCATAACCTTCCAACTAGGTTGAAGGTTCCAAATAATGGACCTTCTTAACTATGTTGAACTCACATATCAATCACACATACAAAACTAATAATATTTGTATATTAATTCAAGAAGTCACTTTCACATTCTACATGTTTCAAGTACAGCTCACAAGTCTACCAAACAAAGATAAACACATACTCCACATATAGCATATCATTAAAAAGCATATAGGTATAACCAATATCATATATAGGTCATCCTACTCACTACTACATAATCATCAATATAATTAGCACAAGTATCATATAATCTATCAAGAAACATCATACTTCAACATCAAGTAATCCACATAATGACTACACTATAGTCTATTGGAGATAAACTTCATCAATTAGAACAACTCAAGCTTTGACTCTACATAACCACATAAGTCACCAAGACATTCATAATATTCACATAATAATGCTATAACATGATAAATCTATAATACATAAAGTAATGTCACGAGGCCACATTGATTCACAATCATAAAGTAATGCTGACAAGGCCACATTAGTAACAACTATAGCACATAAGCACCGCCACCATAAGTGGACCATACCAAACATCATTACTATATAAATCCTATACTAAAAATATAAATAATGTTAGGTCAACATACAATTGATCCAACCTCACAACTTCAATCCATAGACAATTCATCCAACAGAATATACAAAGACTCTTACCAATAGCCATAGTTTACAATTCAACCCAACAATTTGCACATACAACGGATACAAGATAAAACAACATGAATTTATGAATTTAGGGTAGCCTATTAACAATACTAACATGATTCTATCATAGTTCAACTGCTCTAATAAAACTACATAAGAATTCAATATCATTAAGACATAATCAAATCACCCGCAAAATAGTCAAATCTAGGCTTGCATTAATTGCCTCGGTTCATAGAGTTTTTAGGTTAAAATCATCAAATTAACATCAGTTCAATCACTCTGTAATGATTCAAAACGTTTTATGCAAGAACCCATCGCTAGATATCAAAATAGGACAAGTTCATCTTTGAAAGACTTTGGAAATCAAGTTGAAGTTTGGATTTTTGAAGAAAAGAGATTCAAGGATGAAGAACCATAACTCAATTGATGCTACACCACGAATTTTATGAAGAATTGATAAAGAATCACCAAGTAATCTTCAATCAAAGCTCTATCTTATGTTTTGGCTCCAATGGAGTTCTAGAGAATTCTTTAGGGAATTTGGGTTTTGATTTTGAAAAATGAATTCATCTAAGTGTTTTAGACTTATAATAATATTTAGAATACCGAAAATAGTATTAGGAAACCTCCGTTCCATTTATTTGGATTTGGGGTGAATTGTACAGTGAACTAGCAAGCAGTTGCTGCCACAATCGACTATTGCCCATCGACGGGGCGTAGGTCCACAGACGGGCCATCCTTTCTGACCGTCGATGGGTTCAGAGACAGGCCTTTGGGAGATTAAGATACGTAGGATATGTCATGACCTATTCCTCTCACCTATGGGGTGTCATTCCACCTGCTGGGCTCGATGTCGTCCATTGGTGAGGCTTGTCTGGACATCCTTGGCCCAAATGATGGGTCCTTCTTGAAGGACCCTTGGTTGGTTCTAGGGGAATTTATCTTGCAAATTTCTAACCCGAATATGTTCGTATGTATGTGTAGGACCTCTCATATCAATTTCACCTAAAATGAACTCGTAAAACTCAAAGAAACACACTAAGACACAGAAGGTCATATCAAGGCAAACCTTTTGAACGTAATGGACGTTTGACCTCCAAACTTCATGAAACTTTAAAAACTGCCTAGTTACCTCATTATAAACCATTTTTGGAATTTAAAACAATAAGAAAAAAGTGTTAGGATCTAGTTTCACCTATGTCGTTTTAGAGGTGTTAACAATCTCCCCCACTTGGACAACATTCATCCTCGAATGACTTTTAATTCATTTTAAACACCTTCAAGAGATAAGAAACTCAAGTCTAGCATCACATAACCATACGACACCATACACTGTACAAAATTTGGAGGAACACCAATTTCACAAAGTTTAAGAGACTCAAAACACAACAAGAGGATAGAAATTAATCTATGACTCATTATGCCACAAGACTCACATTCTTCAGTTCAAGTAACAAGATCTCCTGATACATTCATTATCATGCTCATATACATCATTTATATACACATTATAACCAATTTTAAGAAAAAAAAATTTTTGTTAAAATTTGAAAATCTTTTTTAAGTGAACTGTTAAGGCAACACACTGAACTATGCTTAAATTCCATAAATTCAAATCTTAAGCAATTAATGATGAAAGTATGACAATATAATATATATAACCATAGAAAGTCAATTTACAACATAACTATAACTTCATGATATGCACTGTTACATCCGGGGAGCACCCCCTAGACGTAACCGACGTCGTCGTCCTATTTGATGTCTAAGACTAGCCTCTTAACTTACATCATTACATTCATAGGTCAAGAGATAGAAAATTTAAATTTTTTTATTAGTTCTACATTGAGGTTTACATAGACCTCTACATCCACATAATAGTTATATCGAGTATACATAGACCTTTCATATTGGAAGATTGCATAGTCCTCTACTTTTGTTGTACAAAGATGTAAAAAATATAATATAGTCTCAAATGGATGTCTCATCTAATAAAAATCTTACAAGATTATATCAAATTGGCCTAGCCCATACATCAATGAAATAGAGACACATATAGGCTTTATAATGTATAGTATCCAAATGGGAAAAAAAGAACACAGGAGTCTTAAAACTAAAACAACTTTATAAGCTTGGTAAAAGCATTTCCCTAGGAAAGTGAGGACAATATTGATGAATAAGAATTCTAATCCTTTCTTCAATGTCATCTCAAATCCCTTCAACGAGTGGAACCTAAAATTGATGGGAAAAGGGAGAAAATGGGGTTAGTACTCCACTTGTATTAAGAATGAGACCACATGCACACATATTATCAAATTATTCTAAAGAGGGAACTTTCATGAAAACATGCTATTTTAACTTTTTGAAAGCCTTATGGACATTCAAGAAGACCATACCAATCATTAAGACATATTCATTAAGTCTAAATCATGTACATCACAAGACTAACAATTCTAAGTGTACTAAAGTCGGCATGCATATCACATAATTGGACACGTAGTCAAAGCAACTACATCATCAAGTTATAATAGTAAAAATTAGAGATAAGAGTTCATTATAACATCACGAAAGCAACACAATTACATGAACCCTCATTTAGTCAACTAGTGCTATGACCAAGCAAGGCCCCTAACCTTACTCAATCAGGTAAACTCAACAAAAACCATGACTAACATCCAACTTCACATAGCATATCATTTAAGGGTACATATCATCAGACTTTGGAATTATAGATCAACAAATATTCATAAGTGAAACTAATAATCATGTAGTATCATCAATCTGCAAGAACATCATATACATAACATGTGAAATTATAAGCATATTCATATATAAAAGCATCCTCCTAAGACTTCCCTCAAGGCTAACTTGTGCAATGTTTAGGTAGAGTCACATACCCCTACCTAGACTAAGCTAAACCCCTTAGGTTATCCTAGTCAAAGTTCAAGCCTGTAGTTCATTTTACCTTTTGGGAACATCTTTCCCTAACAAACATAGACCACATGAGGTAATGTGGTCATGAAAACCTACACCAAACAAAGGCAGACTACTTGTCAAGGTAGTACTAAAACATGAACATAGAAACTACGTGGATCCACTAGCTAGTATTCCCATAAGGGCAACATAGTTCAGAACTAGGAGATAAAGTTGGGACCCTCTTTATGCTAAATGCATTATGGTATGCAATATCAAGAGTACATTAGTGATCCTACCTTTCCTATGTGGGAAGGGACACTCCTACATCTAGTTCACTCGCTGCTAAGCTAGAGTCCCTTTTGAAATGTCTTTAATACCTTTATTAATAATCATAGCTTAATGTAGTTCATAGGGTCTATACCTTGTATAATATTCATCATCATAGCTCAATAAGAATTGCATGAGTATAGTCCTTTCATTACAATTCATATAAGTGAGGTTAGCACATTTAAATACACTTCATAATAAGGAACATTGGTAAAGCATCACCATCCCTATAACATTTACATCTTAGCCAACACCTCACAAACCACAGTCAAGACATTTCAATTTAACATCTTACCAACCCTATAAATCTTAATAAAAGATGTACTTCAATGCAATATCATCATTTAATTACAATATGCCACAATTTGAGTAAGGGACAGGGATTTCAAGACTTGCCAAGCCTCCTTCATAATCCATCGTCAAGGTCTTACCATCAACCCTTAACTCAACCCAATTAGGGTTTAATATCGTCATACATCAACAACCAATATGATAACCAAACCAATTGAAGCACAACACCACAATCCATCACTAGTTCATAGCTTATGATAAGAGACTTTGATCAAAGTCATAATCTAGATCAATTACTCAAAAACCAGCATGATAGGACTGTAATTCATCCTAATCTATTAACAATTGATACAATAACATCAACTAGTAGTACTTCATCCAATAACCAATTCAATTGAACCAAAATTACTCAATTCATATCTGATATGAATTTTGCACCTTTATCAAATATAATGGATAACGGGATGCCATGGAAACACACAATCTCCTCTATGAATATCCTTGCATAATCGTCAGCCGAATAAGTAGACTTGACGATAATGAAATGAGTGGATTTGGTCAACCTATGCACGACTACCCATATAGAGTCATATTGCTTTTGTGACGAGGAAAACCTACCATGAAATCCATATTAATGTCTTCCCACTTCCAAGTAGGAAATTGGATTTCTTGTAGTAAACCACCTGAATTTTTTGTATTCGGCTTTCACTTCTTGGGAATTTGGACGCTTCCTTCCCACCAAAACACTTCCTTAAGGTAATGGTACATCTTTGTCGAACCCGGATGAATGGAGTAACGGAACCCATGAGTTTCCTCTAGAAACCGGTTCCTCAAGCCATCTATATTGGGAACACACAACCTTCCTTGATACTGACACCATCACCTCTAAGGAGAATGACTCATTCAGCTTTCCAGGAACTGATTCCTTCAACTTCAACAATGGTTGGTAAAGTTGTTGTTTTGACTTCACCTAACCACTAATGATGTCTCAAAGTTAATATGTACCATAAAACCACACTTCGGAGAATATTCCAACCTCACACCCAATCTAGACAACCAATGAACATATTTTACTAGGTATTTCTTGGCTTCCTCTACATGAGACACTACCAATGGTTATACGACTTAGGAAATCCACAACAACTCCTTGTTGGGGTGATACAGGACACTCATATTGTAATTTTTCAACAATTTTAACCAACTTCTTTGTCGGAGATTTAACTCCTTTTGAGTAAAGACATATTTGAGACTCTTGTTGTCGGTATACGCATCAACATGAACACCATACAAGTAATGCCTCCATATTTTCAACGAATATACCATGCCGCTAACTCAAGATCCTGAGTAGGATAGTTCCTCTCATGCACCTTAAGTTTCCAGAAGCAAAGGCTATTACTTTACCATGTTGCAAAAGCACACACCCTAAAACCACTAGGGATTCATCACAATACACAATGAAGCCCTTTGTACCCTCCGGTAAAGTCAACACCAGAGCGAAAGTAAGCCTATCTTTCAAGATTTGAAAACTAATCTCGCATGCCTCCGACCACTAAATTTTTTTACTCTTTTGGGTCAAAGTAGTCAAGGGATGTGCAATGGACGCAAAACTATCCTTAAAGCTTCAATAATAACCCGTTAGACCTAAAAAAAACCCTAATTTTAATTGGATTCAATGGTTTAGGCCAATTTCTCACCGCCTCCATTTTCATTGGATCAAACTCACTTCCCTCATTATAGATGATATGACAAATAAATGCCACCAACCTCGAGCAAAACTCACATTTTCTATACTTGGAAAATAATTGGTTCTCCTTTAGCAGTTGCAACACCACCCTCAAATGGTTCATGTGTTCACTCTCATTTTTTGATTATACCAAGATGTCGTCAATAAAGACAATGAAAAATTAATCTAGGTAACTTCAAAACATTCTATTAATGAGATCTATAAATGTCGTCGGGGCATTAGTGAGACCAAAAGACATTACTAAGAACTCATAGTGACCATATCTAGTCCAAAATGTCATTATTTGTATATCCTCACCTCTCACCCTAAGTTGGTGATACCCCAATATGAAGTCAATCTTAGAAAAGTAGCTTGCCCCTTAGAGTTGATCAAACAAGTTGTCAATCCGAGGGAAAGGATACTTTTTATTAATATTGAATTTATTGAGTTGGCGCTAATCGATATAGCTTCTAAGGGAACAATCCTTCTTCTTCACAAACAAAACCGGAGCACCCCATGGAGAAATACTAGGTATAATGAAGCCTTTGTCTAGTTAATCTTTGGGTTGATCCTTCAACTCTTTCTATTCGTCTGGAGCTATCTGATAAGGAGGAATTAAAATGGGATTTGTATCCCGTAACAAGTTGATACCAAAATAAATTTCCCATTCTGGAGGAACACCGGGAAGATAATTAGGAAAGACCTCCAAAAATTCTCTCACTACGTGGACCGACTTAATGGGTGAAATTTTGGAGTCTAAATCTTGGACTCTTACTATATGGTATAAACACCTTTTAGATATCATTTTACAAGCCTTAAGACAAGAGTTCGTACGACCTCTAGGAATAGAATTCCCTCCCCCTTCCACTCTAAAATCGGTTTTTGAAAGTTAAACTTCACCACCTTCATTCTACAATCTATAGAGGCAAAGCAAGCGTGCAACCAATCCATACCCAATATGACAAAAAAATCAAGCATATCAAGTTATAATAGTTTAACATAAGTAACTCTATTGGTCAACATTACTGGAAAATTTCTATACACCCTATTTGCAACGACTGACGCACCCACCGGGTTAGACACCATAAAAGGATCATGCAAGATATCGGGAAAAATATCATATTTTTTAGCTACTAGAGGAGTAACACATGACAAGTAGCACCGAGATCAAGTAAGGCATATACATCAATAGAGAAGATTTTCAACATACCGGTCACCACGTTGGAGGAAGTGTCTTGCTCACCCCTAGAGCGGAGAGCATAAAAGCGATTCTTCTTTGGCGTATCATTATGACCACTTGCTTGTACACTCTCCTTGTCTTGCCCCTTCACATTTAGGCAATCTCCAACCTTGTGCCCACTGTTACAACAACCAAAACAATTATCTTTTCCCTTAAGACAATCACCAAAGTGCCTCTTGCCACACTTTCCACAAATCGGCTTCTTGGTTGGCGAACTAATACCTCTTCCCCTTTGAGACTTAGAGTTAGACACCCTATCATACCTAGCCTTAAGGAACTTGATTAGACACCATCTTCTTGAACCTAGTCTTGTGTTGAGTATCAAGCCTTCCCTTTGATGAACAACCATAAAAAGATCTTGTCCTCTTGGCATATCTACTCTTTCTCTTAGCCCTTGCCTCTTCCACTTGTTGAGCATGAACCATGATACGAGAAATGTTCATATTGTCATATACCATAGTGGAATGAAATTCCTCTTGCAAGTCATCTGAAACTCCCGTCACAAAGTGGTTCATTTTATAACTAGGATCGGAAATTAAAGAAGGATCATATTTCGACAATTTAGTGAATTTCAAGAAGTATTCAAGTACAGTCCTACCTCCTTGACGAAGGTTGATGAAGTCCACCACTTTAGTTTCCCTCTTATCTCAAGGAAAGAATCTATCAAGAAAAGTCTTTTGAACACCTCCCAAGTCGCGGGTCCACCTCTCAAAGGCTTATTGTCCTTCCATTGGACTTACCAAGCTTGAGCCACGTCTTTGAGTTTGTAAGTGGCTAACTCAACGTTCTCACTAGTAGTCAACGCCATAGTATAATGGATCTTGTAGAATTCACCGATGAACTCTTGGGGGTCTTCTTCAACCTAGGACCCATAGAAAGTAGGGGTATTCATCCTAGTGAAATCCCTCAAACGGGAGGCCACAGTTCCAGCATGTTTGTTTGCTTGGGGTACAACCTCCCGATTAGCTTGGGCCGTCATGGCTTGAGCTTGTGTAATGATGGCATGTGCATGGATAGTAATGGCTTGAGACATGTGGAGAAGAGCAACCCTTATGTCACAGTCCGTCAAAGGAGGAAGAGGATTGACCGGAGCTTGGTTATCATTAACTTTTCCTCAAGAGGAGGAACTTGATTGCCTCAAGGAGGAGCTCCCTCATTGCCAGTCACTTCTTCAAGTCTTCGTTCCGCGTTCCTTCAACTATTAATTGCCTATAATCACAATAAAATGATTAGATGCTAAAAGCACCTAGAGTCACGATATTTGACTTCGAAGAAAGTAAGAGTTTCCTAAGCGTCTCATAGTTTCCTATCCATAAGTGAAGCGCGCTTCAGAATTATAAATAGGAATGTATGTAGACGTGGTTGAGAGAAACACCGACTTAAAGATATTCAACCTCATGCTTTGATACCAAGTTTGTCACATACGGGGAGCACCCTCTAGAGGTGACCGGCGTCGTCGTCCTCTTTGAGGACTAAGACTAGCCTCTTCACTTACATCATTACATTATTAGTTCAAAACGCGGAAAATTAAAACTTTTTATTACTTCTACATTGAGGTTTACATAGATCTCTAAATACACATAATAATTATATCCATTATACATAGACCCTTCATATAAGAAGATTACATTGTCTTCTACTTTTATTGCACATAGTTATATAAATATAACATAGTATCAAATGGATGTCTCATGTCATAACCATCTAAAAGGAGTATATCAAATTTGGCCTAGCCCATACATCAATGAAATAGAGCAACATATAGTATTTACAATGTATATTATCCAAATGAAAAGAAAAGAACATAAAAGTCTTAAAGCTAAAACTACTTCAAAAGCTTGATAATTTCATTGATGAATAAGAATTCCAAGCCTTACCTCAATGTAGTCCACAAGCCCTTAAACGATGGGGACATAAAATGTTGGAGAAAAGGCAGAAAATGGGATTTGTACCCTACTTTTACTAAGTATGAGACCACATTCACACAATTATCAAATCATGCTAAAAAGGAAATTTTATGAAAATATGCGATTTTACCTTTTTGAAAACCTTATGCACATTCAAGAAGATCGTACCAATTAATAAGACATATACATTAAGTCTAAAGCATGTACATAACAAGACCAAAAATGCTAAGTCTATTCAAGTTAACATGCATATCACATAATTGAACACATAGTCAAAGGAACTCCATCATCATGTTATAATAGAAACAAGCATAGATAAGAGTTCATTATAACATAACCAAAGCAAGACAATTGCAGAAGTCAAACTAGTGAAATGAACAAGCAAAGCCCCATAACCTTACTCAATCAAGTAAAATCAACAAGAACCACGACTAACATCCAACTTCACATAGCATATCATTTAAGGAATACAAATAATCATACTTTAGAAATATAGACAAACACATATTCATAAGTGAAAGTTATCATCTTGTCGTATCGTCAATGTGCAAGAACATCATATCCATAACATGTGCAATTATAAGCATATTAATATATAAGAACGTCCTCCTAAGACTTTTCTTAAAGCTTTAGTGCAATATTTAGGTAGAGTCACATACCCCTAACTAGACTAAGCTAAACCCTTAGGTTATCCTAGTTTTAGTTTATTCCTTTAGTTTGTTTTACCTTTTTGAAACATCTTGACCTAACTGAAATACACCACATGAGCTAATATGGAATCCGGTGTCATAAAACCCTACACCGAATGAAGGAGGACTACTTTCCAAGGTAGTACCAAAACATGAAGATAGCAACTACGTGGATCAAGTAGCTAGTATTCCTATGGGGGAAACATAGTTTAAGAGTTATGAGATATAGTTAGTACCCTCTTTATGCTACATGCATTATGGTGTCCAATATCAATAGTATATTAGTGATCCTACCTTCTCTATGTGGGAAGGAACACAACTCACTCTGGTTCACTCGGTGCTAAGATAGAGTCCCTTTTGAAATTTCTTTAATACCTTTATTAATCATCATATGTTAATGTAGGTCATAGGCTCTATCCCTTCTATAATAATCACCATTTTATCTCAATAAGAATTGCTTGAGTATAATTCTTTCGTTACAATTCATATAAGTGAGGCTAACACATTTACATACACTTCATAATAAGGCACATTGGTAAATCATTACCATTCTTATAACATTTACATCGTAGCCAACACCGCACAAAACAATAGTCAATACATTTCAATTCAACATCATGCCAACCCTATAAATCATAATACAAGATGTAATTCAATGCAATATCATCACTTAATCACAATCTATAACAATTAAAGTAAGGAATATGGATTTCAAGACTTACCAAGCCTGCCTCATAATCCATCATCAAGGTCTTAAAAATAACCCGTAAATAAAACCAATTAGGGTTTAGTATCTTCATACATCAATAAACAACATTATAACCAAACAAATGGAAGAACAACACCACAACCCATCACTAGTCCATAGCTTACGATAAGAAACTTATATCAAAGTCATAATCTATATCAATTACTCAAGAACTAGCATGATTGGAATATAATTCATTATAATCTATTCACAACTGATACAATGACATCAACTAGTAGTAATTCAACCAACGACCAATTCAATTGAACCAACATTACTCAATTCATATCTAGATCACAACCTAGAGTTAAGAGGAATAGGTCATCTTCTACAAACTAGACCAATCCATCAAGATATAACATAATTAAGTTAAAATATATGTTATTTTATTCATAATGTCCAAAATAAATCATAAAAAAGAAATTCACAAGATCAATTTCGAGATTGGAAAACACCAACATGAAAACTCTACTTCTGCAATCAATTTGATGGAACCGTTTAATAAAAGAGGTCTCAAAGGTGAAAGGAATCTCATACCTTAATAATTGATGAATATTTATGGAGAAATTCTACCTTTTTCTGCACTTGAATACACCCCTAGCTTCATCTTTAAAGGAGTTCTTCAACTAGCGAGAAAGAAGACAGAAGGAAGGGAGTTTGGGTTTGTGAATTATGTGAACTTAGGTTAATCTAATTAGATTATGATCCTTATATAGGTGGTTAAATAACTTAATTATACCTCCCCTAAACCCTAATTAACCTCCTAAAAATACAACTAATTAAATTAATTAATTAAAAACGTGTGGCAAAATTAGTCGTGATAGACAACACCACGATCAACTTATCGTGTGTCCATCGACGGTCACTGCGCACCTTTATTATGTGGATCCATCGATGAGTTCAGAGACTATACAAAAGAGTCTTCCCATGTATTTGTATAAGCTTCAATCGATGGAATCAGTCCACTCTCCGTCGATTTAACAACGGATCGTGGGTTGCATCCGTTGGTGGACACAACCTTGGGTAACCTTGGACCCCAAAATGCAAGGATCCTCTTCGAGGGTCCTTGGTTGGTCCTTGCGGAGTCTTGCTTGGAAGTTTCAATTAAGAATGAACTCTAATACATTTTAGACACCCTTCCTGCAATTTTCATCACTTTCTGATTCTAAAAACTTAGTCAAATAGGCTAAGGCACACTAGCTACTCATTGAACTAGTTTTCGGACGTCATGGACGTTTTGATTTCTATACCTTCTAAATTACTCATATACATTATAACAGAACTTAAAATAGTGTCTAAACCTTTTAAAACTTATGTTTGGATCCATAAGAAGTATTTAATTTTCCGAGTGTTACATGCACAATGCAAAGAATCAATGAAATTCAATTCCAACAAGACATTTAAACACAATGCAACATGCAGCATGCTACTATGACATTCTAACTCTCAAGCTTGAGTTTAATAGAAGATATGAGACACTCAATCAAAACTCTACTACTCACCATCCTCCCTCACTAATAATGAACTCATAACAACTATAAGAAGAAGCTATAACTTACCAACATCATCATCATCCAAAGTATTAGGAGAAACATGCTTGGCCCTCCTTCCTCTTAGCCACAATAGCAGGACAATCCCTCCCCTTATGACCATCCTTACCACAACCAAAGCAACTATTGGTACATGATAGACATTCCCCATAGTGGCTCTTACCACAAGTAGAATAAGTGGGCTTAATAATTTGAGAACCACTACCTATCCCAAGCTTTCCCTTTGAAGCACTAGTCCCATCATGATTTGGGGCTCTCTTCTTAAACATGGGTTGACATTTATTATTGGCTTTACCCTTATTCAAAATCCTTGTGCTTCTCCTAAATTTGGGTTATTCAACACACTTATTACCTTGTTTAAGGTCAATGAAATCTCCAAACTTCACCTCCCTCGTAACACAGGGAAATTACTTTCCTAAGAAGGCCTCCTTAAACTACTCCCAATCAAAGGGACCCGACTCCACCAATCTATTATCTTTCCATTGAGTTTACCATAATTGAGCAACCTCCCTCGATTGGTACGAAGCTAACCCCGCCTTCTCCTTAGAATTCACCCCCATGGAACTCAAAACCTTGTACATATCATCAAGAAACTCTTAGGAATCCTCTGCGACCTTAGAACTAAGAAAGATAAGAGGATTCATCCTCAAATCTCTCAATCTAGATGTCATGGTATTCTCTATAGCATTCACTCTAGGTTCAACAACCCTATTCACCTGAGTTGTTATACACGGGCTAGTGCAAGGAGAGCCTCTCTAATATCCCCATTAGACATGTCTTGGGGAACCACCGGAACCTCATTACCTTGACCCACTATAGGAACTTGAACACCTTGTGGAGGAATTTGCTCATTCACCCTGCCTTCTTCAATCCTTCTAGCAGTCATCCTTCAAGTAGTTACCTTTCTATCAACACAAAGAAAATAATTAAGAAAGACACTCATAAATTTTAGTCTACAGCACGACACAAGAGTAGGGAAAGAAGGGAAACTCTACCATCCTGTAGTCTCTCGCTCATAGATATCTCGCGACTTACAACGATGAAGAAAACTCTACTAGACGTGGCTCTATGAGACTTTTTGATTACTAAGACTACTTTCACAAGCTATGCTATGATACCAAGTTTTTCACACCGTGAGAGCACACCGTAGAAGATATGGCTTAATGCATAAACTTATGAGAAACAACCATTTTTGAGAATTGTGCTATTTTTTATTGAAACATTATAGTATAAGTATAGGAACCACATTTAAACACCAAACATAACATTTAGGACACAATACAAGTCATATGAAATTGATATCAATTTATACCATCTTACAGTAACATTATAGTGAACTTCACTATAACCTCACTATTAGTTCAAGTAAAACTCACACATCACTATATAACATCAATAACACATAAAAATGAGATCCTACTACCAAAGGTTATTCTAAGGCTCACTTTAGTGAGTTATGAAGCGATCGCCCATAGAATCCCTTCACACACACCAAAGAGATCTTTTAGACTTCCTAAGTTAAGGTTAATATATATATATAT
>NC_028637.1:57925145-57931741 GCF_001406875.1 Solanum pennellii
ATATATATATATATATATATATATATATATATAATGACATTGTCCTTCAAAAGGTTATCAAAAGACTTATTTAACCAATTCAAGAAGAGAACGGCCATACCACCTCTCCAAGATTACCTAAATAATCCTTAAGTCTACCTAAGTTTAGACCATGTCTACTTTATCAGTTTACTTTCCCTATCTAGAGTTATTCTTAAGACTTACCGAGGTAAGACATGAGGAGACCAATCTTATGCCCCCTTCACACCTTTACGAGGCAACCTTAAACTACTCTAGGTAAGTACTTATTCATTAACATGCTTTCTAATTTAAGTCACTATCTCCATTAATCTACCTAAGAGACATTCATCTTATAAGAACATTCAGGGAAAGGCCTTGGAGAAGACCTACAAACTCACTTACTTACATCTTCTAAGACTAATCGTGCGATGTCTAGATAGTGTCCCATACCACCACCTAAACTTCATAGAACTTCTCCAACACCTGTAGATATCCCATATGATGAGAATAGGAAATGATAGACATAGACCATGGTAGCTAAGCATGGAATCAGGAGTCAACCCTACTCCGATAAAGGTTGTTCCACTTGCCCATAGAAAACTAGGACACATCCCTTGTAGGCTCATGGTTAAGGAATATGAAGGGTTTCTTAGTACTCTAGCCTCATGCATAACTAGAGCTACTTCCAAAACCGTACTCACTCGGTGCTAGACTTCGTTCTGATCGAGTATTTCAAAAAATGAGTATATGAACAGGTTCCATATAGATTTCACCACCAAATCATAACACCTTACCAAAGAGGTCCCCTAGGGTTTACTTGCAATTGTTAAGAGAATAGCTCAATGATTTTACGAAGTATGATTTCATGCCATTCCAGCCAATTAACCCTAAGTCCACCATTCAGAAAAGAAGGAAACCATAACGGCTTTCAACTTCGTGGATATCATAACCTTCCAACTTGCTTGAAAGTTCCACATAAGGGACCTTCTTAACTATGTTCAAGGTCACATATAAATGACACATACAAGACTAAGAAGCTTTAGAATACTAAGTCAAGAAATCATATTAACATTCTACATGTATGAAGTAAGGACTTAAGTATACTAAAACAAGACACACACATACTCTATATATAACATGTCATTCAAAAAGCAAATAGGTATAACAAATATTGTATATAGGTCATCCTACTCACTACTAAATAATCATCAATCTAATTATCACAAGTATCATATAATCGTTCAAGAAATATCATACTTCAACATTAAGTAATCCACATAATGACGACGCTATAGTCTACTAGATACACACATGATCAACTAGAAGAACTTATGCTTTGACTCCACATAACCAAATAAGTCACCAAGACATTCATAATATTCACATAATAAAGTTATAAAATGATAAAGCCTTAATACGTAAAGTAATGCCAACGAGGCCACATTGATTCACAAGACATAGAGTAATGCAAACAAGGCAACATTAGTCAAAAGTATAGCATGTAGGCACCGCCACCATAAGTGTACCATACCATACATCATTACTATCTAAAGCCCATACTACACAATGAAAAGAAATTTAGGTCAACATACCGTTGATCTAACCACACAACTTCAATCCATAGCCAATTCATCCAACACAATATACCAAGGCTCTTACCAATAGTCATAATTTACAATTAAACCCAACAATATCAATATAAAATGAATACAAGATGATACAACATGAATTTATGAATTTAGGGAAGCCTACTAACAATTCTAACACGATTCTATCATAATTAAACATACCTAATCAAACTATATAAGAATACAATAACATTAAGACATTATCAAATCATTCACAAAATAGTCAAACTTAGTGTTTCATGAATTGAAAGGGTTCATAGAGTTTTTAGGTTAAAATCATCAAATTAACATCAATTAAATCAATATATAATGATTCAAAATGTTTTATGTAAGAACTCATGGTTAGGTATCAAAATAGGACAAGTTCTTTTCGTAAAGACTTTGGAAATCAATTTGAAGTTTGGCTCCTTGAAGAAAAGAGATTCAAGAATGAATAATCATACCTCAATTGATGCTATACCACGAATTTGATGAAGAATTGATGAAGAATCACCAAGGAATCCTAAATCCAAGATCCATCTTGAGTTTTGGCTCCAATGGAGTTCTAGAAAATTCTTTAGAGAATTTGGGCTTTGATTTTGAAAAGTAAATTCATATATGTGTTTTAGACTTATACACTTTTTATAATACTCAAAATAACCTTATAAAACATCCCTTTTATTTATTTGGACATGGGGAGAATTTACAAATTCATCCCTACTCTTTATAGTGAACCAGCGAGCAGTTGCAGCCACCATCGATTGTTGCCCATCGACGGGGCGTAGGTTCACAGACGGGCCTTTCTGTCTAACTGTCTATGGGTTCAGAGACTTGACTTTGGGATATTAATATCCCTAGGCTATGTACTGACCTAAGAATCCCACCTGAAGGGCGTCTTTCCACCTACTGGTTGTCGATGCCCTCCGTAGGTGAGACTGGTAAGGACAGCCTTCCCCCAAATGATGGGTCGTTTCTCAAGGACCCTTGGTTGGTCCTCCAAGTATTTCTCCAAGAATTTTTCAACCCGAATATATATGTATACATGCTTAGGACCTCTAGCATCAATTTCATCCAAAACGAACACGTAAAACTGAACCAACCACACTAAGACACACAAGGTCATTTCAAGGAAAACCGTTTGAACGTCATGGACGTTCTTGAACGTTTGCCTCCAATATTTATTAAACTTTAACCACTGCCTTCTAACCTCTTTATAACCAATTTTTTTTACTTCAAAACATCAAGACACAAGTGTTAGGCTCTAGTTTCACCTAAGTCGTTTTAGAGATGTTATAGTTACTACCCTTAGCTTAGTGAAAGAGTACTTATTCGAGAACGAATGTTACCAAGAGGGAGATATTGTAACATCTCATAAACCGGAATAACTAGGGTTGAAAAAATAAACTAAGAATATTTATTTTGGAAAGAATATGAAAAATCTAGAAAATTTCAAAAATGCAAAAGTGTGTTTTTTGTCATTTTCAAATGACCATAACTTCTATCTCAGGATGAGTGAGGCTCAGTTCTTTATATAGTTGGCAAGAATTTGGAGATATCTTTCCAACGTCGCCGAGTTTGGGAATTTTTCATATCGTATGAAGGAGATATGCCTTTTGAAAGTTGGGTTGTTGGATTGAGGAAAGTCCAATGCAGATTTTAGTAAGGGTAAAATGGTCTTTTCAACTACTATTTCCTAATTCGTTTTAAGGTTTTATTAGGGTTAAAACTAAGACTTAATTCAGTTTTAGAAAAGTTTAATACGCTTAGGGCTTGGAGAAAAGAGAAGAGAAAATGGAGAAAGGAGAAAAAACTATGATTTTGCAAAGATCATTGAGTGAGTTTCATCGGGGGTGATCCAATCGAGGTATGTGAGATCCTTCTGTGTTGGGTTCTTAAATACAAACAAAAATATGTTTAGTTTGGCACAATTAGAGTATATTCAATGATGAACATTGAAGATCTTGATGAAAAAAACATTGACTTCTTGTTCGTTGAATTGTAGTATACCTTTGGTTGTTTAATTCGTATTTCAAGTTGTTTTATGAGTCTAAACTATTGGGTATTGAAAATTTTAGTGATCCTAAGGGTTAAGGGGGAAATACACGGTAGTTAAGAAGGTTTAGAGATGAATATTGGAGAAGAAAAGTCAAAAATCCGTCAGATAGGACCTGGGGCACTGTGCCTACCATCAGGACAGCCTCTGTCTGACAGGCTCTGGGCGCGCCAGCCAGACACCGTCTGTCCATCAGGATATTGTGCTCCGGGCCTATCTGAGCTCCAAGGTCACCTAGAGACCCCATTCTTTCCCTATCTTTTCATACTAGTTCCTAAGTGATGTACCCACATTTCTTGGTTGATTCCTACTCTTTAAAGTACATCTAAACATTATGAAATCATCCATAAACATGAGATCATGATCCTTGAATCAATGATCCAATTCAAAGAAAGTTAAGATCAAAGCCAAAAGAGTTAAGAGTTAAGTTTCAAAATTAAGAAGCATGTAAAAGTGAGTTCTTAAAGTTTCCAAGAGTCTTTAACAAACCTTTTAAACTTTTTTTTAAGACTCAAGTTACAAGTTGATCAAGAGTAAAGAGTTGAGTTCATTCTCAAAAGTTATAATGGGACTAGGTAACAAATATTTTTCACATTTAAAACAAGTAAAGAGCCTTCAGGCTAGTATGAAGACAGAAGTAATAACTTTATGAAATGAAGCAAGCAGAGAAACTATGATTTCCAAGAGAGCTATTAAAGATAAGTTTTGAGAACTAATCTCAAATCACATAATCAATATGTATTAAGTACATAAGAGCAAATATATTTTGGGAGTAGTATTGAGCACCAATGTGGGGATCCGAGTTTCAGATTAACTCTAGTCTCCATAAAAACCAGTAGTCATCCTAGGTAGAAAAATGTCATACTTTTTAGATGAACCCTTGTCGCAGTTTACTAGTAGATCCATTAGGCAGTTCACATCCTATACTCTTGGAAGGTAGGATGGTCGGGAAGTGTGGACCGAGTAACGTTGTATCATCACTATAGCTCTTAAGTTATGGTTTTCTATGATGAAAACTCCCACAGAAGTTATTGAATTTTCATATACATAAGTTATTGGTAATTTTACATACATCTCAAAGATTTATTGTATCCATATATACACATACATAGTTTACAATACGTTTTCAGCCAGCTTTTCTTTATATTGCGTTTTCTTTTAAATTTCATTTTATTGAAATGAGTAGTTGTTCATGAGTTAAAAAGAGCCAAAGTAAATGTCTCTTGTTACTCCTTTGCAGCTTAAGTTTGTTTTAGCTTTCCAACTTCTATACTCGTATATTTAATGTAATGATGTTAATTGGCATGCATCGTATTATGATACAGACGCAGGCGCACTTGATCCAGTGCAACTCAGAGTTAGTTGGTGAGTCTCCCTTTATTCCGCAGGACATCCTTAGTTTTAGTAATTTGTTTAGCATTCAGTTGTTAGGATGATTGGGGTTCTGTACCAAAATCCATCTTTATATTAGAGGCTTCATAGAAAGATGATATTAGTTTACTTAGTTTTTCCTTTCATTACTAATTGACTAAGACTTGGGTTGCCACTTTGGCTAGTTATTTTCATTAAAGTTATTTCTTTATATTATATCTTATGTTTGAGTGTTCCAGTGATTAAATAAGTCAGACCAACGGTTTGCTCAAGACTAGCAATTGTTATTGGGTGTCGACCACGTACAGGGTGTAGGCTCGGGGCGTAAAAAGTTGCTAGTTTCAGCACTTCTGAAACCGACATATATTTGGGGCTCACTTTGGACCTATTTATGGTTGAAGTTTTTTAACCCAAATAAAGAAAAAAATACTAATTTAGTCAAGCATAAAAATTAACTTTCAAAATGAAGTTTAAGTTTCGATACGTTTTAAGTGAGGCTAAGTCAGTTGGTATAGTAACTTATTAGAGTACTCATTAAGAATCTTTTAATTTAATTTGAGGCACTAATCATTGAACTTAAAAAAAGGTGATAATGTTATTTATTAACAGTAGCTAAAAGGACAATTATGCTCAATCATTTTTCAAAAAGTAAGAAATAATATAACTCAATTAAGTTGAACCAATGAATGGTGAAATTAGAACTAAAATGTGAGACAAATTTATCTTAAGTTTTAATATTAATATTATTGATTATATGATACAAAATTGAGTAGTTAACATATAAATGTGTATAGAGAGAAGAAAATGAATGACCACACAAAAGTTGACTTAATAATAAAAATATATTTTCCTATTTTATGAAAATGATTTTCTTGCTAAGATCATTAATTATTTTTGCAGGTTCTTAAGATTGGTAGATTTGGTTTATTTTGACTTCTTATAAAATCCAATCTAATATAAATAAAAAAAACACCAACTATAAAAGTGCTTGTTTTGTGCAATAATTTTTATCCCTTGTAATCTCTATTTCTCTATACATGTCCTCCACTCTTAAGACTATATTTAAGTTGTCTTTTCTATCTTCCAAAAATATTTTTCAAAATTTGTGGACCAAAATCTAGAATGAAATAGCGAGAAATAATCAAACAACACCTACAAGTCTCCTGTCGATACTGCTTGAGGGCTCATATATGTGTCCCCTTAAACTTCCCCACATATACATAGTAATTTGTGCACTTATGTCTCAATTTTCTTTTTTCCCTTATATAAATATATATGTCTGCTTACCTCTGTATGCATTCTCGTTCGAGATTTACACAAGGTCAACTCGATCATAAAATCACTAAAGTAATTTCGTGGTGCCTCAATTTTTTGGGAGCACAATTTATGTCCAAAAGTATTTTTCAAAATTTGTTGACTAAAATCTGAAATTCAATCGTGAGAATCAATCCACCAAAGCTTGAGGGCCCATCTGTGAGTACCTTTGAGCTTTAATACATATGTTTGATATTCACACACATTCAACAAAAAATTAATATTTACATAGACATATATATATATATATA
>NC_028637.1:57932220-57958158 GCF_001406875.1 Solanum pennellii
TATATATATATATATATATATATATATAAACACACAAAATCCTAGTAAAGGGGAATAAACAGGCAACAGAATGTCAACATGTCAGCTTTTGGTGCATGTTTATTCTCCTCTCTGCTGATTTTTCTTTTTTTTCCATTGGTTCTATTTATATTTTATAATTACATCATTTATTTTTATTTGTCCATTTTAGATTTTACACATTTAATATAAGTATTTTATCACAAATTTTGTATGAGTTGATATATAATTTGAAATTTTTTTTAAAAAAAGATTTGGGAAATAATTAATTAATGTTGAAGTTAAGACTATAAAAAAATCTCTTGATATACTGGAAGTGAAAAAATATTTTTTACTTAATTTATAAATTAAAGTGAATGAAGAAAGTTTTTAAACATGTTCTACTAATTTTCAATGGTAAGATATACTGAAAAATTCAATGGACGTTATTTTTATTGTTGTGGGCTTGTAGCAACTGTATTTTCTTTTTTGGTTGATATGAAAGAAACAAACAAATTACTTGTGTGGTTCTCATTTTTTTTACTTTGAATTTATCTTTTTGACTATTAAAAATATGATTCATTTGAATATTACTTTATTTGAGGATCAGTGTTTGACCGTTAAAATTTGAAATGCAATTTAAAGTTGTGTTTCAAATTGAAATAAATCTTATTATAGCTTATTTTCTAACTCACTCTTAAAATAATTTAGTATACTGAAAAATGGATATTATTCTACATATTATAAAAAAAATATAATCAATTGCTATAAAACTTAATGTTATTAGGTCCTTGGACTGTGGGCAACAGGGGATATATATATATATATTCATACACACTTAACATAAAATATATATATATCGTATATCTTATTATGATAATCTATGTAAGAAACGACTTTCAGATGAAAAAAGAAGTAAAAGAAAGATATAAAAGATGAACGTTTTGAGGAGATCACGTTCTCTAATATTGGAAAAGCTCTGTGTAGGAAAGCAAATAAGAAAGCAACAAATATGTTGCTTTTGTTGATTCCTTACACAGTGTTTTCAACATATTAAAGAACATGACCTATTCACAAGCTCTTCTTTTGTGCACTTCCTTTCACTTCTTCTTTTAAAAAAAATAATTCAGAGTTATTTTTTGGTTGTGTATGTGTGTGTTTTAAGAAACAAGAAACTTTAGCTTTAAAGTGATTTTACAAATTGGTCAAACACCTTAATTTTCAAAATAAATAATTTTTTTCTCAAAACAAGTGTTTTTCTCCTCTTAATATCAAGGTATGGAACTGGTGTTCAGAAGAAACTAAATTTTTTTACTTCTTAAGAAAAAAGCAAAAACAGAAGATTATCTTTTCTAAACAAACTATCCTTGTTTTATATACATATTTACCAATATATTTCTTATATTTATATGTTTTTGTGGTTAATTTTCATCTATAGTGATTTAATTTGTGAAATATTTTTTTAGGTATATTTAAATACTATGTTCATACTTTATTTATTTTTTATTTATCTATATAAAATATTAAAAATTTTAATATGTACTTATTAGTTAATGTACAAATTAAATTAATAAAAACAAAAATATATAAAAAATTTAATAATAAATATTTAAAATAATTTCTTTTTTTAAAATAATCTTTATATTAAAATATAAAAAAAATTGAATAATAAATCCTTATATTAATAAAAACAAAAAATATATAAAAATTTTAATAATAAATATTTAAAATAATTTCTTTCTTTAAAATAATCTTTATATTAAAATTTGTATTGATATTTGTCTTTTTTCATACTTTGACTCTCAAAATAATTTTTTTAAAAGATGATCAAAGACAATCTACTTATCAAAAACACTTTTTGAATAACTAGGAAGACATGCATCGCTATTTGTCAAAACCACTTTTCTTAATGTCTATTTTAAATATATTCCTTAAAAATTATTTTTAACAGTAATGTCAAACACATTCTAGTTATGTGAAATAATAAGCTATTTAGATGAAAGAAATAAGGAAGATTATATGTCAACATTTTAACTAATTGAATGATAGAAAAATTGAGAGGATAATGGTGTTTGTGATTGTGGTGGGTGGGGAAGGGGGGGGGGACTGGAAACCGATAATATTTGATAAAATATTATTAGTTAATTAATAAAGGGTAAAATAGTTCATCAACTTTTATTAATATTTTGGTAACACATACAATATATACATAGACCTATAGCTCATTCAATATTTTTCGCAAAGTGTGGAAGATAATTCTATTCACATAACTTGTTAAGAGATAATTACATTCTTTTTTTTTTAAATTAAAAAATAAATAAATTTTGTGGATTCCCGATACGTCCCTACGCACCCCGATAAATCATATCTCAATTTTGATTACATCCCTCAATATCTCAATACATCACCTCTCGATTTTGGCTGCAACACTCAACATCTAGATATATCACGTAAAATGATGTATCCGATCGATGTATTGTGTAAAGGGATAAATCCAGAAATAGGAGATAGTAGAGATTTTTATAATCTTTCAAATGATGATTTTTTTAAAAGAGTATGGTAAAATAAGTTGTACGCTTATTTAATTTTTTTAGATTATTATGAATGGAAAGGGGAAGTGAGAATTATTTACAAAGAGAATATGGAAGATACAAATGATATACAAATAATAATGATATATAGCCACATGCCCATGGTAAATGAATCAAAATAAGCTATATTTTATCAGCACCGATTATTTCATTTAATATAATGCAATAGAATATGTGGGAGAGATGAATGACTTCAATTGTGAAGATATACAAAAGTTCCTTTTAAATTTAAAAACATCACAAAATTTTATTCTTAATATGTTCAATTGTGTTTTTATTATTATTTTACCTGAATTAGTGGCGAATTAGAAATTTTGCTAAAGATGTTTAAAATTTAAAAGAGTGATCATTTTTCAACGAAGTGGGTGCACAATTTTTTTTCTATTTATGAATGAGTGCATCCAAATTTAAAATTAAATTGCATATCATTCAACTAAATCATACAAAAACATAGATTTATAAAACTACCAATGATATAAATCAAAATTAACGTAAAAAAAATTTAAGAAAAACAACTTTCACTACTTGTTGAATACAATCCCTATAGTTGAATTGTTGAGACTCTTTTCATAATTTAAAATAAGTGAATTTATTATAGTTCAAGAGAACTGTTGAAACCTTTTTTCCCATATGTATCATTATTAATGAGGTTCATAGGTATTTTATGTTTCAAGAATAATTTAGAAATAATAAAAAGAATAATAATGAAAATTAAAAAATGATTTTTAAGTTTATCGTTAAATTTAATTCATAAGATGGTGTTAATCTAACAATTTTCTTGATTAAAGATATAAAGAAACAATAAAATCCTGGACACCTATTTCTATTTCTTTCCTTTTAAAAAAAAGATTTTGTTAAAATGCAAGGAATTGAACTAGGGACTGAGGATCTTAATTGAACAAGCTTTCTGCTAGACTATGAGCTTTGTTTATAATTAAAGAATGTTAATTTATTCATACATTCACATAATAATAAATATCTAATCCATATACACGAACTAATTTTTCGATGAAGGGTGTTCGACTAACCTTCTTGTCTGTTATAGCTTTGACCCTAAGTTGTACCATAATATTTAATTAAGGATAAAAAACACAGTTAAACTATTAAACTTTATTGAGTTTCATATATGAATTATTGATAGTTTGAATTTTCTTAATGAACTATTCACCCATTGGTTAGCAAAATACATCTACACATCGATTAGACAAAATATTTGTATAGAAATGTTTCTAGGCGTTATATATAGGAACTCTATTTCCTGATACATTGTTTTTTTTCAAATAGAGATTTAAGTGTTTTCTTTGGAAAACGAGGCTTCCCCTTTTCAAGTTGAAGATATCGTTGTCACGATAAAGATGAGACACATTTAAGAAAATGAAGAAGAAGATTATGGATGTCAAGGGTTGTAATAGATTAATTTATATGGAAATAGTTCTAACTTTTAACCTAATACTAATTTATTTAGATTTGTCATGATGGAATTATTTTTCCACATGGATTATCACAAGGCAAAATTTCTAAATAAACTGTACACACATCATCAGAAATTAATCAATGTGTGTTTCAACAAAATAGTATATCAAATCAAGTTTATTTTTTATACATAAAATTATATCGTAAGTTTATCTTTTATTACATAAATTATATCGTAAGTTTATTTTTTAGTACATAAATTATATCGAAATAGTTTTACATTAAACACTAAAATGATCTATCATTATTAGATAGACAAATTGGTCTTTCAACTTTTTAACCTTGGGGGCCACGTTTTGGAAGTGAAACTTTGATTTTCAACTACTTCATTGACTATTAGGCCACACCATTGGGTGCATTAAATTATTGTTGTTAGTTCACATTTCGTGCAATCAATGTTAAGTACCTTAAAATCGTTTTATGTTACTACAGTATATCAATTTCTTACCTTGCATCTATGATATTAATCATGATGATTTAATTTTTTAAACTAATTTTACTAGTTAAAACCTGATATTTTTGTTGTCTTGATGGAATTATATAATGATAAATGTGTGGCTACAGAGATTCCAAATTTAGAAATGAATATTTAGATTTGTGGAATCAAAATAGAAAAAAAGAATCTAAAACCTAAAATTGAAGATATGAAAAACAATTCAAAGAATAATTCAAGAATCTTGAAGAACACGATGTTCTATAGACTTTGCAAGATGCAAGAAATAATATAGATTACGAAAGATATCTAATGTCGTTACTTGAGAAAATGAATCAAAAAATAGATTTAGATCTTGATCACTTAATGAGTAATTTAAAACAACAATTAGTATGAAGCAAAGATACCACAAAAAAATGACCTTATATGAAACTAATATAAGTTAACAACTAAATTCTCAATAGTATTATTAATAATCTCAATGTAATGTGTCCTCAAGAATGAAAAACACAGTATGATTCATAAACAGGAGAAAAAAGGAGATTGCCAACTTGATAATTTTTTAAAAGATAATCTAGAACTAATAAAATCATAATTGAGTGCAAAGCTAGAAACTAAAACCCCAATATTTGTGGTTGAATTAGGGCCTTTTTAGGCTGTTATGGTCATGACTTTTGAGCCCCATTTTAATTAACTTTACTGTAAATTAATTAGGAATTTAATAGTCCATCAAATTAAATTTACTACTAATTAATTTGAAATAACTTTTTCCTGAAATCAAAAAATAACTCGCAAACAATAATAGATAAACTTACAAGAATAAGAGATTGTGACACAATTTTTGAAAAACACAAGAATAAAGTATCACTCATACATAAACAAATAATAAATAAGTATTTTTAGAAAGATCAAAATTGTTGTTCAAACACAACTATAGAGCGATATCAAATTGACACTATAATTTCTATGGTCCCTTTCAATATCATAAATACAATCTCACATATCGGAATAACAATTTTTCATCCGCAAATCTTTGTTTGGGGATGGCTAAATGTTGTATTAGCAATTTAATTTTAATATAAAAATATGCAAAAGTGCTGAATGTTCAACAGCCAGTGACATTGCTACGGTTGGTGACATTACTTGTCTATCAAATCTCATAAACATTTTTGTCGATTATCTTTTTGTTACAAAAGAGTTCCAATGAATGTTGAGTCAACAGTTTTTTGGACAGCATCTTCATTGGCATTTTTTGCCTCAACTTAATATTTTTTTAATCCTTCATTATCCTTGAAACTTATGTAACTTTTAAGGCCATTATCTTCACCATTTACTATACAATTTATCTTCTTATTCATTGCTAGGAAGACTTCTTGTAGTATAAATAGTGGTGGTCTTCATTTTGTTTGGTACACACACAATACACGAGCGAAAATATTGAGTGAAAGTGTTAGTCAAAAAAATATAGTTCTTATTAGTTGAAGGAATGTTTTTTTCCTTGATCAGTCACATTATATTGAGAAAATTTTGAAAAAATATAACTTTCATGATTACAAACATGTTGCTATCCCTTTTGATTCAAGTGTTCACTTATTTCCTGTTGAAAGTGAAAATAATTAGATAAATCAAAAGAAATATGCTAGCATAATCAGAAGTTTGAGATATGTGACTGATTGCACTAGGCCTGATATTGCATATGCAGTAGGAGTACTTAAAAGGTTTACAAGCAAGACAGGTAATAAACACTAGCATGCTTTAACAAGAGTTATGACATATTTAATTGGAAAAAAAAATCGTGGTTGGTTCTATAAAAAATATCGTGTTGTACTTGAAGGCTTTTGTGATGCAGATTGGAACACTTTATTAGGTGATTCCTGTTCTACCACTAGTTATGTCTTTACTTTAGGTGATGGTGCTGTTTGTTGGAGATTGAAAAGTCAAACTATAATTGATAACTCTACCATGGATGCTGAACTAATTGATTTAGCTTTAGCTAGTGAGGAAGCGAATTGGTTAAGAGATTTATTATATCAAATACCTTATTTTGAAAAACCAATTCATCCTATTTTAAAACATTGTGATAGCACTGCTGCAATTGGTATAGTTCAAAACCGTTATGACAATTGTTAATCTAGACCTATAAGGAGGAAACACAGTAATGTAAGATCATATTTGACAAACGGTACCATTAGTATTTATTATGTCAAATCTTGTGATAATCTTGCAGATCCTCTTAGTAAGGCCTTAACAAGAGAAAACGTATGGAGCACATCGAGGGGGATGTGATTGAAGCCTATAAATTCTTGAGTCATATATGAGGAAACTCAACCTGTGGACTAGAAATTCTATAACCGGATTCAAAGGGGAAAACTAATCATATGATGACCTGCTGTGGTAAAATGCAGATCACACCTTCATTATGAATGGTAGTCTTCCTTAAACTGATATACTCTCTTGATTAATATTAAAATGAGTGTGGAATTGTTGTATTAGCAATTTAATTTTAATATAAAAATATGCAGAAGTGTTGAATGTTAAACATCCAGTGACTGCTACCGTTGGTGACATTACTTTTCTGTCAATGCACATATACATTTTTGTCCATTATCTTTTCTTACAAAAAAGTTCCAATGAATGTTGGGTCAAGAGTTTTTGGACAACATCGTCATTGGCATTTGATGCCTCAACTTTATTTCATCGTTAATCCTCCATTATCCTTGTAATTTATGTAACTTCTAAGGTCATTATCTTCACCATTTACTATACAATTTATCTTCCTATTCACTGATAGGAAGACTTGTTGTAGTATAAATAGTGGTGGTCTTTATTTGGTTTGGTACACACACAATACACAAGAGAAAATATAGAGTGAAAGGGTTAGTAAAAAAAAGAGAGTTCTTATTAGTTGAAGGGAGATGTTTTTTTTGTGGAGCTTTGGACTCAACTCTTGTCCAGAGTTGTTGAGTTATATTTTTTGAAGGTTGTTGTATCCTGGAGGGGACAAGTCAAAGATGACTACTGCTGGACCGGTGAAAAACAATTGTTGCAGTGGGCTTGAATCTCCTTAAAGAGAGTGAGATATCCGCGCTTCATCCTTGAAGAAATTTATTTTCTTCATTTTCATTTTCAGTTGTAATCTTGTATTTTTGTTATCTTGTAGGTTTTTCACTAACACTAAATAACTTTATCTCTGTTATAGAATAAACAATTCATTCCTCCATTTCCATGTTTAGAGTTTAAAGCGTTTTTCATTAGGAGATCTTATAAGTAGTTAGGTTTGTTATCTATCTCAATTTTCACTTAATTGATAGTGATTCAACTCCTCACCTTTTAATCTGTTTCGGCTTTATAAAATAAAAATAAAATCATTAGCGATGACTTTCTTTAGTTTATTCATATTAGTACCACCTATTTCACATTCCTAGGCTGATATTATGTTCCTAATGTAGGTCAAATCCATGAAGACTCCAACCCACTCCGTCCAGCATAAGAAAATAATTTTTTATATTATTTTTTCCCTTAATTTAATAATTGAAATTAAATTTACAAAATTCCTTTTTTTTAAATAGCAAATAGTATTTAATTTAATAGATAATTACTTGACTTTCTTGGAGGTCAATTGTGGATTTCCCTTCCATGTAGTATTAATCATCTATTCAATTTGGGTTGGTTGGGAAAATAATGAATTAATGATAGTACTAATTTATTTTCCTATTTTATGTTTTTTATTTCATATAAATAATTAAGATTATATTTTTGGTAGGTTTCAATATTTATAAATTTGATTTCTTATTTTGTCAGCTATAATGTAAATAAATATATATAGAATGTTATTTACTACATTTCCAAATATTATTTTGAGAAAATTATCACACCATATATAAAAATCCTTCCTTGGTTTCTTAATTTTCTGTTTGTTTCTCATTTCTGCAATTTCTAGAACACATTGAAATAAATTATGTCATTTTTGTCTACATTGAAAAAAAAACAATGAAAATGTTATACACTTATCCTAAGAACTAACTTCACACGATATTAGTGTAGAACCTGTAACATCTCGAATTCTAGATAAACTAAGGTTAAGCTATGAAAAACAAGAAATATCAAATTTGTGAATAAGTAGGGAAATCTAGAAAATTTACAGACCCATTTTCAAAAGGTCATAACTCCCAGCTCAGAAATAATTTGGGCGATTTCCTTATATGGAAAGAAATCTCGTTGCAAGATCTTTCCAACAACGCCAATTTTGCAAATTTTTGAGGTCCTATGAGTGAGATATGATCTTCGAAAGATGGGTTGTTTAGTAGTGAAAGTTCCCAACCCGAATTTAGTAAGGGTGTTTTAGTCTTTTCTTTAAGTCAATTAAGTATTTCGTTTTCTAGTCATATGTTGGGCTCTAAAATGATCACATTCAGTTTACGCACTCAGAAAAATAGACTAGGGTTTTGAAAGAAAGAAGAAAAAAGGACAAAGAAGAAGAAGACGCAAGAACACCAAGTTTAGCTTCGTGGATTTTCGTCTGGGGTGACCCCTAACAAGGTATGTGGTATCTTTTGTGTTTAGTTACTTCACACACACACCAATTTCATTAAAATTAGTCAACTTCAGGAATTAACTCATGCTAGAAGTTGAAATCTTGAAAGAATGTTTGACGTTCTTGTTGATTGGATTGTTGTTAATCATTATTAGTTGCAATCCATGTTTTAGAATTGTTTTCGGGTCTAAGTCATTGGGTAATAAGTTAATTGAGGATACTAAATATTTCGGGTGGGATCCATGGAATTTTTTGAAGGGTTGGAGATGAAAAATGAAAAAGAAGGTCAGAAAACCCGTTATGAGGATGTTGGGGGTGCCGCGCCTCCAAATCCCCTGAGGACATATTCTGTATATAAGGGCCTAGTACGCCGCGCCTCTCAGAGAGTTTGAGGATACCCTCTATCCGTTACGCTATAGCGCTCCACGTCTCTCAGAGCGCCAGGAAACCCTGGAGGCCCCGTTCTTTCCCTATCTTTTCGTACTAGTTCCTAGGTGATGTACCCTTCATTCCTAGTTGTTTCCAACACTCTAGATTAAATCTGAACATCATGAAATCATCCATAAACATGAGATTGTGATTCTTGAATCTATGATTCAATTCAAGGGAAGTTAAGATCAAAGTCATGGAAGTTAAGATCCAAGTTTAGGAGTTAAGAAGCAAGTCAAAGTAAAGTTATCATGTTTTCTTAAGTCTTTCATAAACGTTTTCACTTTGTTATAAAGAATTAAAGTTCAAGTCAAGAGAGTAAAGTGTTGAGTTCATTTCTTAAAAATTATAAGGGAACTAAGTATTCCCTAAGAGTTAAAGTTCAAGTAAGCAAAGAGTATCAAGTTGAGTTCACTTCTCAAGAGTATAAGGGAACTAAGTAGTCCCTAAGGATTAAACAAAAACTATTTTTAAAAAATAACTTTTGAGAAGGAAGGGAAGCTTGACTTCCACATAGATTATGGCTAGTTTTAATAGAAGAAAGAGGAAACTATGATTCCAAGAGAGCTTTTTAAAAAGCTAAGTTTTGAGCACAGATCTCAAACAACAGAATTAATATGTTTTTAAAAATAAGAGTTAGTATATTTTTGGTAGTAGTATTGAGAACCGATATGGGGGAGAGTTCAGATAACTCACTGCCCCCATAAACCATGTTAGCCACCATGGGTAGAAAACGGTCATACTTTTTAGATTATTCCTTTTCACAATTTACTAGTAGAACGATTAGGCACGTAGGGATTATACCTTTGGCTGGGTATAAGATGCGCCTGGAGCGTGCGGTAGACCGTTGTATCATCACATTAGCTCTTGATTGATGGTTGTCGATAAGAGAATCTCCCTCAAGTAAATTGTATTTTTTTACGCAATGGTATTGCATTTTCGTAATACTTCAGTATTTTATTTTTTATACATCTGAGACATTATTGTGTACTTCTATAAATATATATATTCAGAGGTTTAAGCATATTTTTAGTCAGCATTTCTTTATACAACATTTATTTTAACTGCGTATACTGAATAAGAGTTAGTAGATGACGAGTTGAATAGAGCAAAGGTAAGTATTCCTTCGTACTCTCTTTCATGCCTAAGTTTTGTTTTGCTTTCCAAATCGCATACTCATACATTCAATGTACTAATTCCAATTGGCCTGCATCATTTTATGATGCAGACGCAGGTAACCAGGATCAACATGCGGTGTTTTGTTGATCCAGATCAAGCTCCAGAGTCAGTGGTGAGCCTCCTTGCATTTTGGAGGACATCATTTTCTTTTACTTGTAGCAGTTTAGTTTTAGGATGGTGTGAGGTCTGCCCTATTATCCCTCTTCAATCAGTTTAGAGGCTCCGTAGATGCTAGTATTCCAGTTTAAAGTTTTTTATTGCTTGTCGAGACTTAAGTGCCGTCATGGCCTGATTTTTGTGAAGTACTTTGTTTTAAAACATTTTTATTTCTTGTTTAAGATGATTTTAGTCTTTCGCTGAGTTATGTAAGCCAGGCCAAGGGTTCGCTTGAGGGCCAACAATGGTCTTCGAGTGCCAGTCCCGCCTAGGGTGTAGGCTCGGGGCGTGACAGACTTGGTATCACAGTATAGAATTCAAGAGTCCTAGGGAGTCTATGAAGCCGTTTTGGTTAAGTCTTATTCATCGGTGTAAAGCACACCACATCTATGATTTGGAGGCTACAACATTTAGGAACGTTTCCCTTCTTTTATGTTCCTTTCGTGCGAAGAGTTTACCTCTAATGTCTCTCTATCTCTATCTCTAATTCGTGATTAAACGTATTTTTGGGATCATCATGCCTCCAAGAAGAGAATTCAGAGGTCGACCATGAAGAAATGTTGTGGAATAAGAGGTTCCAAAAGCATCACAGGTACAAACCCAAGGAGATCTTACCAATTCCAAATTCGGGGAAGCTATCCGGATGCTAAGTCAGGTTGTGACCGACCATGTTGGGAATCAGAGAGAAGCTCGACTAGAAGGATTTGATACTTCAAGAGTTCATGAGTTTCTTAGAATGAACCCTCCTAGGTTCACTAGATCAAGCCCTACTTAGGATCTAGAGAACTTTGTGGGGGAAATAAAAAAAATGTTTGAGGTTATGCATGTGGTGGATGTTGAGAGGGTTGAATTGGCTGTGTATCAACAAAAGGGTGAGTCTAGAACCTAGTTTGATTAATGGAAGGATAGAGTTGAGGATTAATCACATCCAAGTTGGGCTTGCTTCAAAGAAGCCTTCTTGGGGAGGTTCTTTCCTCGCGAACTAAAGGAAGACAAGGTGAAGGAGTTTGTTAGTCTAAAATAGGACTCTATGAGTGTGCATGAATGTGGATTGAAGTTCACCCAGCTATCTTGCTATGCTACAGATAAGGTGAAAGACATGAGGAGCAAAATGAGTCTGTTTGTTGCAGGGTTGGGTCGCACTTCAAGTAAGGAAGGTAGGGCTGCCATGTAGCTAGGTCACATGGACATATTAAGGCTGATGGTATATGTTTAATAAGTTGAATAAGAAAAGGTGAAGGATAGATAAGAGTACTGAAACAAGAAATCCAAGACCAGAAATGAGTCTGGCAAACAGAAAGGTGACATGTGGATATACTCACCGATCATAAGAGCCTCCACTATGTGCTCACTTAGATTGAGCTTAATCTCAGACAAAGAAGGTGATTGGAATTACTCAAGTATTATGACATGAGTATTCCTTACCACCCAGGTAAGGATAATGTTTGTTGTTGATGCCTTAAGCAGGTTGTGCATGGGAAATGCTTCGCATGTCGAGGAAGAAAAAGAGGGAGTTAGCAAAAGTTATGCACAAACTTGCGTATATGGGAGTCAGACTTATTGACTCAAAAGAAGGAGACATAGTGGTAACCAATGGGGCTGAATCATCCTTGGTGTTAGAAGTGAAAGAGAAGCAAGACCAAGACCCTATTTTACTTGATTTGAAGGCAAGTGTCAATAGACAAAGAGTATTGGATTTTGAACAAGGGGGGGATGGTGTGCTAAATTATTAAGGCAGATTATGTGTACCTAAGGTGGATGGTTCCACCAAAATGAATCGTGATTTAAGAGAGGTATAATGGTGGGAAGGTACGAAGAGTGAAACTGCTGAGTTTGTTGCCAACTATTCAAATTGTCAGAAAGTTAAAATAGAACACCAAAGGTCTGGAGGTTTAGCTCAGAATATAGATATTCTGAAATGGAAGTGGGAGATGATTAATGCGGACTTCATCACAGGCTTGCCAAGATCATGAAGGCAACATGATTCCATTTGGGTGATTGTCGATAAAATGATAAATTAGCACATTTCTTGCCGGTCAAGACTACCTATTAGGCTGAGGATTATGCAAGGTTGTACCTTTAGGAAGTGATAAGAGTTCATAGAGTCCCTATCTCCATCATTTCAGATAGAGGTGCATAATTTACTGCACAATTCCGGAAATCTTTCTAGAAAGGTTTGGGTTCCAAGGTGAATTTGATCACTACTTTTCATCCTCATATAGATGGACAAGTAGAGAGCACTATACAAACCTTAGAAGATATGTTGAGAGCATGTGTGATCGACTTCAAGAGAAATTGGTATGATCACCTACCTCTAATTGAGTTCTCTTACAATTGTTATCATTCGAGCATCCAAATGGGACCATATGAATCTCTTTATGGATAAGATGCAAATCTCCTATTGGGTTTTTCTAAATTTGCAAAGCAGGGTTGATTGGACCAGATTTAGTACACCAAGCTACGGAGAAGGTGAAAATTATTCAATAAAGGTTGAAGACTGCACAAAGACGCAAAAAGTTCTACACATATGTTAGAAGAAGGCCATTAGATTTCGAGGTAGATGATTGGGTGTATCTTAAGGTTTAACCTATGAAAGGAGTTATAAGGTTTGGTAAGAAGGATAAAATTAGTCCCCAATATATTGGACCTTATAGAATCTCCAATGGAGTGGGTAATGTGGCTTATGAGTTGGAGCTACCCCATGAGTTAGAAGCGGTTCATTCGGTATTTCATATTTCAATGTTGAAGAAGTGTTTGGGTGATCCTTCATTGATAGAGCCAACAGAGAATTTGGGGATTAAGGGTAACTTATCCAATGAAAAAGTTCTGGTTCAGATTTAGGATCTGCAGGTTTGCAAGTTGAGGACAAAGGAAGTTGCTCCGGTCAATGTCCTTTGGAGGAAGCAATTTGTTGAGAAGCGACTTGGGAAGCTGAGCAGGATATGAAGAAGAGGTATCCACATCTGTTTGAATCCGGAGAGAATGCAGCTTAAGGTACTAAACTCTCTTCTTAGCACTTTATAAGATTATGTGTAAGCATGTTATTACATGCTTTTTTGATTGAGTGCTGAAATGATATTACTATTCTCAACTTAGTGAAAGAATTATTATTCAAGGACGAATGTTCCCATGGGGGAGATATTTTAACACATAAGATTCTAGATAAACTAAGGTTATGCTAAGAACAACAGAAAAGATCAAATATGGGAATAAGTTGGGAAATTTGAAAATTTTCCAGATTTCAAAAGTAAGTATTAGACATTTTCAAAGGGCCATAACTCTCAGCTCAGAAATTATTTAGGTGATTTCCTTATATGTATGGAAATATTGTTGGAATCTCTTTCCAGCGACGCCAAGTTTGTGAATTTCCGAGGTCATATGAGTGAGATATTACCTTCGGAAGATGGGTTGTTGAGCAGTAAAAGTTTCAAAACTGGATTTAGTAAGGGTGTTTTGGTCTTTTTCTTAAGTCTATTAATTAATTCGTTTTAGAGTAATATATTGGGGTGTACACTAATCTCATTCAGTTTACGAACTTAGAAAATAGACTAGGGTTTTGAGAGGAAGACGAAAAGAGGAGAAGGAAGAAGAAGATGCAAAACACCAAGTTTAGCTTCGTGGATTTTCGTCGGGGGTGATCCCTAATAAGTTATGTGGACTCTTTTGTGTTGGGTTAAGTCACGACCCGGATTTTGGAATCCGAATCACAATCGGCGTCCTTGACCTCTCAGAGGTCGCAGACAAGCCTCTTCTTGCATTCATCACATTCATATGGTTACTTTTAGCAGAAAACTTAAAACATTTTAAAACGTATGAAGTATATATAGACTTCATATATTTATTACATTGTTACATCATATACTAATCTCAAAGTTTAGAACAACCATCTATTATAAAGAATCAATTCGAAATAGAAGATGAATATATCATAAATAGGTTTGCCAAACACGACCTTATTATAATGGTTAAAAATGAAACTATGAAAGAAACGCTAGCGACAACATCCAGTAGTTATGTCTACTACTAGGCTAGACTAAAACTGTTGCATCCTCGAAATCAAGAGGACCTACAAATGGTCTGGAGAACGCTGATGTCTAAACCGCTGCAATGAATCTTCAATCTACTCTCTAACCTGCACCTATAAAAATAGTAAATTGTATAGGGTTATTACACCACTTGTACTATGTATGGGTGTATGCACACATACACATAAGGCTATGCATGATCAAGGAAAGTTCTTCCTAAACAACATGTCATTTCTGGAAAGTGACTTCACTAGACTTTCCTAATTCGTTATTTGGGAGTTGTGGTATGAATATGACGTATTTTAAGGCATTAAAAGCACATAACTCATTTTCTATGTGATTACAAGACATTAGAATAATCAACATATTTCTAGAACCACTTGGGCGAGAATTCAAAAATTTAATGACCCCCAACCTGAGAGCTCCCATTCCTATACTTTAGTTTTATTTTCAGTCTTTTTCTTCTTGTTGTTGTGTAGTTCAATAATTCCTTTAGTCGTATGATTTACTTACAAGTGCAATGATTAATTGTATTCCCATACCCACAATGAATCAAATAAGTTATCCAAGGATTGATTAAAGATTTCACTAAAAATGAGTCATTCATTACTCTATGTATTCATTAACATTTCATACGCCACTATTCACTATGCCATCTTTTCCATTACTTTCATGTTAAGAAAGTTATGAGGTTGTTAGTTGTCATTATGTTTCTACTTCCCTTTATTGACATCATATGAGAAGTCATTATAAGTCAATCTTACTTGTACTAGTCCATTATTTGCTGAAACTTCGTAAGTATTGATATTGGCAATTGACATTCTTAAGATCTTCTTCATAGCTCACATTGAACATACGTTCCATCATCATTCTTTTTTGATTTTCATAGAGACATCTTTAGAAGTAAGATCATGCGCACTAACATTAAAATCCTGTGTCTTCCCTACACCAAAAAAGAGGTGATTCACCGATTAAAATGAATCTAGATCATGTGAGCTACTCATGAAATCCAGTGTCTGTCCTACACTGAAAAAAGGGTGATTCTCGGCTAAGGAAATTCCATCTCAGGTGTTCACTCCACACCGAAAAGGAGTGGCTAACTTCTAAAGTGAACCAAGAACTTGTTTTGAGGATTAACCGACATAGATCATGTAAGCTAAACATGAAATCCGGTGTCTTCCCCACACCGAAAAGAGGCGGAATCACTGGCAACAGTGTAACTAAAACCTACCTAGCTCTCTTAGGTGGAAACCACTGGCAAAAGTGAAACTTAAACCTACCTAGCTCTCTTAGGTGGAAACCACTGGCTAGTTCCCATGTTGGCTAGACATAGTTCGAAACTAGGGACTTAATGAGACTACTTATCCACCTCGGTGGTACTCTCATCTCCTGATACTTATTAGAGTTGACTCAACCATTACGGACGCTTGCTTCTAGATTGAGATTTACTTACTCTTTCGATGACTTGTCATCCTTACTTTACATTGATGAAATGTGAATTATCCTTATTTATCATCCTTACTTTACATAGGTGAAATGCGAATTGTCCTTACATATTATCCTTAGGTGTTAATGAGACTAGTCTCAAATATTCTAACACCTTCATTCGTGAGTATTCTTTTAACATAGTAGCTTAGGTGTAGGTAAGACTTGTCTCACTTCCTTTAACACCCAATTATAGTCACTTACTTAATTTAGAACCCTTTAATTAGGTTATAACTCATGTTACCTCCTTACTTTAGTGTAGTAGCTTCATTTTATCATTTATGGACGATGAGTACTTCTTTCAATGAGTTACATATGTTCATATATCATTCTTATAGAACATGTTGGGAGTTGTCCCAATGTATTGCATGATCTTGGATATGGCTTCATTGAATTAGTTTAGAAACGCTTATGTTGTCATTTCTTTACTCTAACTACACAAGATTGGCATATGATTAGTCTTTGCCTAAACACTTGGATATTAAACTACATAACCATTTTTATTGGCATAAGCCAATTTACGTGTGTTCATACTTAAATTTATTATATATGAACCATTGGGCCAATATTTTAATTATTTAACATAAATTTATAGCCGTTTGCATGCATCCTTTTAGGATAATATACTGTTAGCCAATTTATTGGCAGAAAATAAGCAATACACTCAAGATGTGAATTCATGGAGGTCTTTTTAACCAATCTTAGTTCATGACTTTAGGGATAACATTTTTATACATCTTGGACAGCATCATATTAACATTTGATGAATATAACATCTTCATAACGTCAATATAACATCAAGTCAACATTCGTACAAACACATCACACTTAATCATTTACAGACGTAAGTAACATATCCTCGATCCTTAATTCACGTTGTAGACATTTAACTTCCCACGATTACAATTACATAGGTTCATTCAAAATTCATAATTGAAGAAACCTACACATTAAGATTATCCATCACCACATACCAACAACATGATCTCTAACATATTCAACATTAAAATCGTACAAGGATACTAGTGAATGGAATTTCGACGAGAACAATGGGAACAACCCTATTTTTAAAATCTCATGAATCGTCCGAAGGAAAGTACGTATGGAGAAAGAATTCCAGGATATAAACTCATACCTTAAGTAGAACTCAATCTACGAAGACCACCTTGAACAAAATCATAGAGAAACCATGAAATCGCCTAGAACGTCTATGAACTTTCTGCCTCTTTCTTTCTTTCATTTTACCGTTGTGTTCTCTGAGTTTTTGATAGTGATTTTTAAGTTTAGGAACTGACCTTGACTCATTATTATAAGGCTTAATAAGTTAACTAAAATAATTATTTAATTAATTACTAAAAAGCCCCTCCTAGATTGACTAGAACTAGGAAAACACAACACTTAGTCAAATCTGAAATTTTTCCTTAGAATTTCGTTTTGACTCTTTAAATTAATAATTTAATGGCTAATTTAATTAATCAAGGGACCTAGGTTAATTACTAAAGTATCCCTAAGTGATTGGAACCATAACTAACCTTTTAGGACCATCCTAGGTTAAGTACTACGATATTTCTTGAGTTATACTAGGTTAGTGTAAGAATTTCGGTTTGACCCCTTTAATTTAATTAATTAAACGGATAACTTAATTAATTAAGTGACCTAGGGTAGTTAATAAAGTACCCTTAAGTCGTTATAACCATAAATAACCCTTTGGATCATCCTAGTTTAGGTACTAGGTTGTCTTTTTCTTGTCTTAACAGAAATCTGGAAATTGCTTTGTGATTTTGGTTTTTCCCTTTTAAATTAATTAATTAAGCTTATAAATTAATTAATTAATCAACCTATGGTAATTACTAAAGTATCCCTATGTTTTTAGGACCATAACAAACCCTTTGGACAATCCTAGGTTAGGTACGAGGTTGTCTTTTGCTTGCCTTAACCGAAATCTTGAAATTGCTTTGTGATTTCGGTTTTGTGCATTTAAATTAATAAATTAAGTTTCTAAAAAAATTAGTTAAGTAATATATGGTAATTAATAAAGTATCCTAAAGTCTTTAGGACCATAACCAACCTTTTGGACCATCCTAGGTCAGGTACTAGGTTGTCTTTTTAACTAGTTATTAGGGTAGTGTCACCCGATTAAGTCTTAGGTTATTAGTCCTGGGATAGTTAGCTATTTAGGGTAGTAGTTTAGAGTCTAGAATTATTTAGAGAGCTAGGACTCACATGGTCTAGCCCATGTGCACTCCTGCCCCCCTAACTACCCTAACCAAATTTGGTTAGGGTGGTCCCCTCTCGGCCGATTCCCACATGCTTTGCCCATGTGCTTGCACATAGGTTGTTTGTACTTTCCTAAATAACTATTCTTGATGTCCTCTAGGAATATTACTTATTTCTTCAAGAACCCTCACCATGTCCTTGGGCACTGCTTAATTTACATTATCATTTTAAATGGTCAAGTGCTATGGTACTAGGCTTGACACTTTGATGCCTATTACATATTGTGTATATGATAAAAGTATTGAATTTTAGATTAGGTTCTTCATTGAAGGTATATCTCTTAAACAAGATCATTTATACTTAGAAAAATTGGCTAACACCCTTTAAGCCAATATTTTCTAATATGCCAATATTTTGCTTATTTGGGCATTATACAGAAATTTACATATTTCTCAATATTGTCATTGGAAGGCCTATGTATTCCCAATACGCATTCTTAAAGACCTATTGGGATCTTCACTAGACATGAAATTTTTCGGAATGTTACAGGTTACTTCACCCGTACACCAATTTCATTAAAATCAGTCAAGTTCATGAATTAACTCATGCTAAAGGTTGGAATCATGAAAGGAAGTTTGACTGGCATTATTATTGATTGGATTGTTGTTGATTGTTGTTAGTTGTAATCCATGTATTAGGACTGTTTCGGGTCTAAATCATTGGGTAATAATTTAATAATGGATTCTACGTTTTTGGGGTGAGATCCATGGGATTTTGGGAAGGTTTGGAGATGAAAAACGAAGAAGAAAGTCGGAAAACCCGTCGGGGGGATGCTAGGGCGCCGCGCCACCAAAGCCCCTCAAGACAGAGTTTGTTTGTCAAGCTCTAGCGCGTCGTGCCTCTCAGAGCGCCTCACGACAGCCTCTGTCCATTAGGATATGGAGCTCCGCGTTTCTTAGAGCGCCAGGACACCCTAGAGACCCTTTCTTTCCCTATATTTTCTTACTAGTTCCTAGGTGATGTACCCTTCATTCTTAGCAGTTTCCAACACTCTAGAGTACATCTAAACTTAATGAATTCATCCATAAACATGAGATATGATTCTTGAATCCATAATTCAATTCAAGGAAAGTTAAGATCAAAGTCAAGGAAGTTAAGAGTCAAGTTGAGGAGTTAAGAACCAAGTCAAAGTAAAGTTATCAAGTTTTCTTAAGTCTTTCACAAATGTTTTCACTTTGTTTTAAAGACATAAAGTTCAAGTCAAGAAAGACTAAAGAGTTGAGTTCATTTCACAAAAACTATAAGGGAACTAAGTATTTCCTAAAAGTTAATTTTAGGTGAGCAAAGAGTATCAAGTTGAGTTCACTTCTCAAGAGTATACGAGAACTAAGAAGTCACTAAGGATTTAAAAAAAAAATTATAAGCTTTTGAGAAGGAAGGGAAGCTAGACTTCCACATAGCCTATGACTAGTTTTTATAAAAGAAAGAGGAAACTTTGATTTACAAGAGAGATTTTTAAAAAACTACGTTTTGAACACTAATCTAAAACCACATAATCAATATGTTTTTAAACATAAGAGCCAATATATTTTTGGGAGTAGTACTGAGCACTGATATGGGGGAAAGGTCAAATAACTCACAGCCCCTATAAACCATGTTAACCACCATGGATAGCAAAGGGTCATACTTTTTAGATGATTCCTTTTCATAGTTTACTGGTAACCACGATCACCACGCGGCTTCTCGTTGATCCAGATCGAGCTCCAAAGTCAGTGGTGAGCCTCCTTGCATTATGGAGGACATCCATTTCTTTTACTTGTAGTAGTTTAGTTATAGGATATTGTGGGGTCTACCTAAACATCCCTCTTCAGTCAATTTATAGGCTTCGTAGACTCTAGTATTCCAGTTTAGAGTTTATTATTACTTGTTGAGATGTAAGTGGCGTCATGGCCACTTATTTTATGAAGTACTTTCTATTTAAACATGTTTATTTCTTGTTTAAGATGAGTTTAGTCTTCCACTAAGTTAAGTAAGCAAGTTCAAGGGTTCCCTTGAGTGCCAACAATGGTCTTCGAGTGCCAGTCCCGCCAAGGGTGTATGCTCAAGGCATAACAGAACCCCTCTCACTCGATATTGGGACACCCAAAATCAAAATTACCCACGCACCAGATGTTAAACACTGGGCGTGAGGTGGGTGTTAAAAAATGATAAAAGTCCCACATCGGTGGTTAATAAGATGGATGGACTCCTTATAAGGCATGGGCAATCCTCCTCCTTTTGAGCTAGCTTTCATGTGTCAGTTAAGACTAAGACCTAATTTCTCAATACTTAGCTCAACAGATGTTGAGGGATTTATCAATCATACTCGAGGAGAACATAAGAAGGCCAAGGAGAAAATTGGAACAACAAAAATGATGATGGAAAATTTGAAGAAGAAAACATAATATTTGAAGAAGAAAATTGAAGATAGAAAGATAGCACATCTCGAAGAAGAACAAGCACATCAAGTTAAAAAGTCCAAGATGCAGAAGCTTTAGACCCAGTTGAAGTATTCTCAAGCAACGCAAAGGGAGATTGAGAAGCTAAAAAACCATCTCCTCAAGGGATCAAATCCACCACTCAACTTCTACCTCCTCTAGCGTATGCAAAATTTTTTATAAGCGGTGGTCGACATTTAAAGAAGAGACAAATTAAAGGGAAAACATATTTTTCTAGTATGGATTTCATTTTTTGTCTAGTAGGGAAAATATTTTTTTTCGTTTAGTTATGAACATTTCATAGATTCTTGTTAATGTTTAAGAAAAATAACTTATTGAAAAAAATAAATTAATAATTAAAGAGTGGGAAAATAAACTTTTGTACATAATAGATTATCCTTAAATGCTTTAAGTTTTAACTTAATTTATTGACCTTTTAGTCTAAAAAAATGTCCTCCTTCTATACATGCTCATATTTACAACTTCTTTTGATGTCCTCCAAAAAGGTTTTCCGAATGTATGAACTACTAAATGTATGAACTGTTTTAAGAGGGGTATTTTAATCAATCTTATTAAATCTATATTTTCATTGTCCCTATTTATGTGACGGTTCGAAACACCAATTATTACTCTAGGTTTTTGAAGGTTAAAAAAATATATTTTAAGCTTATGTAGAGATTCTTTATTATTTTAATGTTAATTTCGATAGAGTTTTGATTTTTTATTCATCCTGAAACAATGCATATATGAGTTAGTTTATTTATTTGAAAGATTGTAAAGTAAGATAAAATAAAGATGTAATAGTTATTTCTTAGCTTTGGACTGCTACTAATTAATTCATAAATAACCTTCTAGTCCTAATGGAAGGGTAAAAACTAAATTCCATGTTCTCTTATTTATCACCTCAGGAATCATACCATCCATATCAGCAATTCAAAAATCACAATATAAAGTTCCGAAAAGGGTTTTATAGTGGATAGATGTCCACATATTTTAAAGTACCATATGGGTCATTAAATTTCTATTAAGAAGGCGTGCATTAACATGTTTTAGATAATTAAAGACAATGATGTCTAGAAATTTCAGAATTATATTTATCGTAGAAGTTACATGAAATTATTTAGTGATAGCTAAAAATAAAATTTGTCAATGGTCAAATTTTACTCAGATGCATAAGCACTTAAACCTGTGGATTTGTATTCAAGACATGGAAATGAATATTTTGTTTATGATCGCAACCATTTTTAAAATATTTTTACAACCTATTGTTCTTATAAGTTTATCTATGGCTTGCTAGTAAATTATTTGGCTAAAAAAATTTAAAACTTATTACAAATTAATTAGCACTAAATTTAATTTGATGCACTATCATTACGTATAAAAAATATATCACATTATGTTTACTCACAATTACATAGAAGAACAACAATTACATACAATGTTTTACCTAAAAAGTTAGATATTATGTAATTCAATTAATACAAACCAATGAAAGAGTCATATTACTATTAAAAAGTAAGTCAAAATAATTTAATCTATCAATATTGATATTATAGACTACAAAGTACGGTATTGGATCGTTAACATATTAATGTACATAGAGATAAGAAAATCACTTTGAGGTATTTGAAGATTGACTAGGAAAAAGTTGAATTAATAATGCGCCTGAATTGTTACATGTAAGGGTGTTCGTGGTTTAGTTTGGATATATTATTGACTAAAACCAAAACCAAATCATGAATCTAGTCGTTTTATAAATTTTCTAAACAAAACCAAACAAAATAAAAAAATTAATCATTGGTTTGGTTCATTTTTTTCTAGTATATTCGGTTTGAGATTAATAATTTTTTTGACGGCGTCGATCCAGTCAAGCAATTAGCAATACTAGAGTTATCATTACACGAACAAAGTGATTCATTTAAGAGACAGTGTGACTATTATATGTGAATTACAGTAGGTAATGACAAAAATTGATTTTGATGGACTTGGATTTGAGATTGTTATACTTGGGCTAAAGTGTTGGACTTGAGAAAATGGTAAAGTTAAATACTAAAGTTAATTATAATTTCACAAAATTTTTTAAATATAATTATGAATAATATATAAATAGTTATAAACTTTATATATCTAATTTACCAGTTTGGTTTGATTATTTTTGTGGTTATTTTTTAGTAAAATTAAAACCAAACCAAATAGTATTGATTTTAAAATTTTCTAAATCAAACCTAACCAAACTAAATCAAATATCAGTTTTTTATCGATTTGGTTCGGATTCAGTTTTGTTTGGCTGTTAACCATAACCATGAACAACCCTAGTTACAACTAATGATACACCCTTTAAGAAAAATATTTCATGATATATTAAATACTACTTTTCGCTATTATCCTTTTTGTTATTTTCAAATTATTGTCCTAGAAAATGATAAGTTGCTAAGAACCTCATTAGAAGGAAGGTAACTAGGCAAAAAGGTCTCAAAAATTCTCTTAAACTTGGAGATAATCACTAATATTAGGCTATTAGAGAGATCTCAATAATTTACTGAATGTTAACTAGAGGGACTAATAATCTATTTAAATATTTTATGATATTGATTTCTTACTAATTAAGAATGTGATTCTCATAGATTTTTAAGGTGATACATTTGAAATTTCAATAATTTACTGAATGTTGACGAGAGGGACTCATCATCTATTTACATATTTTATGATATCGATTTTCCTTCTAATTTAGAATATGATTCTAATAGATTTTTAAGAGTGATAGACTTGGAATCTCAACAATTTACTGAATGTTGACTAGAAGAATAATCTATTTACATCTTTTAAGATACTGATTTTCTTGCTAATTAAGAATATGATTCTAATAGATTTTTAAGAGCGATACATTTGACATCTCAACAATTTACTAAATGTGGACTAAAGAAAGTAACAATCTATTTACATATTTTTAACTATACTGATTTTCTTTCTAATTAAGAATATGATTCAAATAGATTTTTATGAGTGATAGATTTGAAATCTCAACAATGTACTGAATGTTGACTAGAGGGACAAATAATCTATTTACATATTTTATGATATTGATTTTCTTGCTAATTAAGAATATGATTCTAATGAATTCTTAAGAGTGATAGATTTTAAATTCCAACAAAATGCGGATTGTTTACTAGAGGGACTAGTAATTTATTTATATATTTTATTATATTGATTTTCTTGCTAATTAAGAATGTGATTTTAATAAATTTTTAAAAGTGAGAGATTTGAAATCTCAACAATTTACTGAATGTGGACTAAGGGGAGTAACAATTTATTTTACATATTTTTTAGGATAATGATTTCTTGCTAATATTAGGATTTGGTAGGTTTTGTTAAAATTGATAGATTTGGAATTTGAACAATTAAATGATTGTGGAATATAACACTTAATGATTTACATATCTAATGACAATGATTTTCTTGCTAAAATTAAAATTTTTAAGGTTCTTTTAAGTTAGATAGATTTGATTTAGGTTTTACTTTTAATTAAATCTATGTAAATCAATATATATGGAATGTTATTTGTTATATCTCCACGTTTTACCTTGTAAAAACTCCTCATATCAACTATTAAAGCCTCTCTTTGTTCCTTATTTTTTCATCCCTCGGTTGCTTTTTCTATTCTTTCTTTCTATACATGGTCTCCACTTTGGAGATCATATTTTAGCTTTCTTTTATGTTGTCCCAAATTTTTTTCTCTATGTAGACTTAACCAGGAATATAATAGTGAAAAGCAATCCACCAAAGCCAACAACTCTATTGTCTATATTGCATGAGGGTCTATCTGTGAGTACCGTTGAGCTTTCATACACGTATATATATATACTAATACTATCTAGTAAAGCTGTATGTCGGCTTGTGTTGCTTGTTTATTCTCCTATCTAATGTTTATTCTATTTTTTTGTGGGCTCGATTTTTATTTTATACCTAACATTATTTATTTTTGTTTGTCCACCTTAAATATTACAGTTTCTTAAAATAATAATAATATAGGTATTTTATCAAAATTTTTATATCAGTGAATATATTATTTGAGATTTTTAAAAAATGATGTATAGAATAAGTAATTAACGTTCATGATAAGACATGAATAAATCTCTTGATATGCTGAAAGTGAAATTATCTTTTTGATATAATAGATAAATTAAAGTGAAGGAACATAATTATTTAAAGCGTTCTACTAATTTTCAATGGTAGGATATACTCAAAAATTCAAAAGACATTTTTCTTGTTGTAGCTTCTATGTATTCTTTTTTGTTGACATGCAAAAACAAAAAGTTACTAGTGTGGTGCTCTTTTCACTTCTAAGTATCTATTTGACTATAAAAGATATGATTCACATTTTTTCCAAATAAATTTTACTTTATTTGAAATGTAATTTGAAGTCGTGTTTCAAATTGAAACAAATCTTATTATAGCTTATTTTCTAGATCACTATTAAAATAATAATACATTCAATTATGGATATTATACAAAAAATATAATCAATTTCAATAAAAATTAATTTGAGTGGGTCCTATATATATATTTATATACATATAAACTCGTGCACTCGTGTCTCATTTTTCATTACCCTTTTTATAAATTTACATGTGAGATTCACAAACATTCAATAAAATAATTTGCGTAGCGTATATCTTATTTTGCTAATCGTGGTAAGAAATAGCTCTCAAATGCAAAAAGAAGTGAAAAAAAGACATAAAAGATGAGCATTTTAAGGAGATCACGTTCTCTAATATGCGAGAAGCTCTGCGTAAGTAAGAAACATATTTTTTTTTCGAAATAAGATAGCAATATATGTGTTACTTTTGTTGATTCCTTACACAGAGTTTTCAACATATTAGAGAACATGACTTATCACACGCTTTTCTTTTGTGGACTTCCTTTCACTTTATATATATATATA
>NC_028637.1:57959091-57960618 GCF_001406875.1 Solanum pennellii
GAATGGACACCATTCAAAAAACTTTATAGCACTCAAGAAAAGTAAACATGACCAACAGATAACAACCTGCATATCAACAAATAACTAGTTGTTAAACAGGAGAACAAATGGAACTGTATTTTATAAATTTGCTCCCTCCTCACCATTAAGGATTTCTTTGGTCTTCCAATATCTTCACATTCTTGGTCACCAAATGTACCCGTTGCAAGATGCCGGTCCAATAAAGCATCCTAACATATTGAGATAGAAGCATCAAGAGATATATAACAATTAACCAGAATAAGTGATGGCTGAGTGCTTTGTGACAGGTCGAAGCATCGAACTTTGTTAGATGTCCCACATTGGACCAGAGTATGGACTGTTATCTCCTTATATGGTCTTGGAAAATCCTTACCTCAACTCTCAAGAACTAGTTTTTGAGTTTTAGTTTGTACATATACATCTAACAAAAATAGTCAATTTTTGAGAGACTAAAGATGCAAGTTTAAATTAGAAGAAAAAGAAACCGATCTGGTGTAAAACTCCACGGGTATCTCCATGTGAGAAAAAACCCACCATTTTTCTGCCGGTTCCTACACCTACACATAGACAATTCATAAATCAAAACAATTCATGAGTAATTAAAATGAGAAGAGCCTAATTATAAAGAAAAAAAAATAAACAATACACTTACCATGAGAAACAGAGAAGAAAAGCATGACAAAAACAGCAACGATGAAAATGGAACGCCCCATTGATAGATAGATAAATACATAAAATTTCTAATTTAGCTTGAAAATATGTTTCTAAACTTTTTAGGGTATTTAAAAGAGTGAAGAAGGTTTTTTTTTAAAAAAAAAAATTGGTGGGCAGCTCGCTTAAATTAGAGAACCTAGAAAACAACGAAATCAGTATATATTCACTTTGGAGACGTTCTCAGATCTGATATTGACGTGTATAAATCATAATTAATATTTAAAAGAGTGAAGAAGGGTTTTTTTTTTTAAAAAATGGTGGGCAGCTGGCGTAAAATAGACAACCTAGAAAATAACGAAATCACAATATATTGACTTTGGAGACGTTCTCAGATCTGATATTTTTGTTTGATTGTTTGAAGAAAGACTGATGTTCTACAAAGATGGAAGAGAAAATGAATGAATATATCAAAATTACTATTCTCTAACCATGTTTTACCAAAAAAAGAAAACATACCTGAAGTTTTGAGTTGCAAATTGATTAATGGTTGTTGAAAGAAGAGAGCTGGAAGAAATTAAGATTTAGAATCATGTTTGAGTAAGTCTTTGTGGTAAGGATGAATGAATTGAAATTTTTTGTTTAAACAAAGGCTGATGTTCTAGAAAGATGGAAGAGAAATGGATCTGCAAACATTTGCTATTGAAATTGAAATTTGCCCCTTTTAATGTAAAATTACATATTTGCCCTTCTTGCTTTTGGAAATGAAATTTGTCCATTTGTTATTAATGTAAAATGACCACTATACCCTTGGTCGTCCTCTTTTTTGGCTCTTCTATAATATAGTAATATATA
>NC_028637.1:57960861-57971125 GCF_001406875.1 Solanum pennellii
ATATATATATATATATAAGAGTTCTTTCTTGCTCTGCTTATCACAATAAAAAAATACAATGTACAAATTTATTATTGAATGAGAACAAGCCCGTATAATATCTAAATTGTTGCTACAGTCAAGAACATGATCTCTAAATCACTGATAATATCTAAGTTGTTCTTTCACCTAAAACCGGATGATCATTAGATCAGTAAGTCTAAATTATTTACTTCAAAGTATCTAATATACATCAGTAATTGAAATTTTTTTACTAAACACATATCTAGTAAGCAAACATAAATTAAATTGAACATGTCTACATGAGGTTCAAATAACTTTTCTTTTCTCTTTGAGAACCTAAAGTATTAATTTGATTCTCAAAATTTAAATAAATCCACATAATTTGAGAGCACATCTAGGATTCGGAGATTATAGAGAACATTTCTCATTTCTCCATTGGCAAAACACATAGAAAGAAATCTTGTCATTTTTGTCTAGATTGAAGAAAAACAATGAAAATGCTATACTCAGTGTAACGGATGTTGAGTGATTCATCAATCATACTCAAGGAGAATATAAGAAGGCCAAGGAGAAAATTGAAACAACAAAAATGATAATGGAAAATTTGAAGAAGAAAATTTAAGATATAAAGATAGCAAATCTTGAACAAGAAAAAGCACATGAAGTTGACAAAGCCAAGGTGCACAAACTTGACTCCCAGTTGGAGCATGCTCAAGCAACGCAAAGGGATATTGAGCAACTCAAGAAATCCTTTAGGGATCAAATCCAGCACTCAACCTGTACCTCCTTTTGGTGCAAGCAGCATTTTTTATAAGCGATTTTTGACATTTATATAAGAGAAAAATTAGAGGGAAAATATATTTTTATCGTTGGGATTTCATTTTTTTTCTAGTAGAGAAGTTGTTTTTTCATTTAGTTATCAACATTGTAATAGATTTCCGTTAAGATAAATAAAAATAATTATGAAAAAATAAAACTCAAAATTAAAGTGGCAAGATAAACTTTAGTATGTAATAGATTCTCCTTAAATGCTTTACGTTTTTACCTTAAGTTGTTATCAACTTTTATTCTAAAATAAATTGCTCCTTCTATACATGCCCTCCATTCTGGAAATCATATTTACAATTTTTTTTATGTCCTCCAACTATTATCTCAAATGTATGAACTATCTTAAGACGGGCATTTTAACCAATATTATTAAATCTATATTCTCATTGTACCTATTTATGTGACGATTAGAATGATCAATTATCAGTCTATGTTTTCTAAGATCAAAACGAATTAGTTTAAACTTATGTAGAGATGCTTGATTTTCTTTGTCTTAAGTTTGACAGAGTGAACTGATTATTTTTTCCATCCTCAAATAATGCATATGTGAGTTTGTTTATTTATTTGAAAGATCGTAAAGTAAGATAAGTAAATACTAATAGTTGTTTCTTGGATGGAATTAGCTAAAGAGAGTAGCTAATTGGAGACTAACTATTAATAAAGATCTAATGGTTGATCCTTAGCTTGTGATTGCTACTAATTAATTCATAAATAACCCTAATGTCATAATGAAAGTTTAACAACTCAATTTCAAGTTTGCTAATCCAAAATATTGACCTCCATCAAATTTGAAAACTTTAAGTCCTATAATTAGATATTCTTCCTCGAAACGTATGTCCATAACCTCAGGTATTATGTCATACATGCCCGCAAGTCAAAAATCACAATACAAAGTTGCGAGAAGAAATCTATAGTTGATATATGTCCACATACTGTAAATGACGGTGTGGGTCATTACATTTTTATTAAGAAGGCATGAATTATTATGTTATAACTAATTTAAAGATTATGGTGTCATGAAATTTTAGAATCATATGTTTATTGTACAAGTTACATAATTTATTTAGTGATAGCTAAACATAGATCTCCACCTGCCCAACATTTAGTCATACTCGAATGGGTGTACACGTGCTGAAGTAAGTTTGCTCTACATAAAGAGTACCAATGTAAATAAATGAAATTTCAAACTTACATAATTTTAACTTTAGATGTTAATTTTTTGTACAGAAAGACTCTAATTCACGGTCCTAACTCATTAGAACTTATCAATACTCATAATTATCCATTTAACTAACACACATGATTTATTAAAACATCAAAAATACCCACAAAAAATTTTTGTCAAAAAACTATACGCAATCAATGTGTGTCTCTCTAGAAGGCAAACAATGTACACTATGACATCTTTTAGTACGTAATGATTTAGCCATGAAATATGAAAATTGTAGGTCAATGAGTTTTATTTAAAATTCCACCAATTTGGTATCATTTACTGCTTAAATAAAAGCAAAATGAATATAATACTAGAGACTATTAAAATTGTAAATAAGAAGAATCTCGAATGTTTGTAATTATTGCTTTTGATGTTAAATTCGGGTGTAGAGAAGCTCTATTTCACGGTCCATACCTCATTTGAAGTTATTAATATCTATATTTATCCATTAGAACCAACACACATAATTCATTAAATCATCACAAACACCTACAAAATATGTTGGTAAAAAAGCTATATGCAATCAATGTGTGTCTCTCTAGAAGTCAAACAATGCACACTACCATATTTCTTAGTACGTACTAGTGTAATTGTAAATAAGTGAAATTTCGAATGTTCATAATTTTGCTTTAGGTTTCAAAATTTGAATATAGAAAAACTCTATTTCACGGTTCATACCTTATATTTATCCATTCGAACTAACACACATTATTTATTAAATCATCACCAACACCCTTAATAAATTTTGATCAAAAAACTATATCAATCAATGTGTGTCTCACAAGAAGATAAACATTGTATACTATCATATTTTTACTATGTAATGAATTAGATGAGCCATGACATATAAAAATTGTTGGTCAAAGAATTTTCTTTCAAATGCCACCAATATTGTATCATATAATGTTTGTAGTAAATTATTATGACCATTTTGCTAGATACTAATGTAATTGTAAAAACTGAAATTTAAAACGTTCATAATTTTAGCTTTAAATGATAATTTTTTAGTATAGAAAAATTTATTTCACAGTCCATACCACATTTGAACTTATTAATACCTACAATTATTAATTCGAACTAACACACATAACTTATTAAATCATCACAAACATCCACAAATATTTTGGTCAGAAAACTACATGTAATCTATGCGTGCCTCTCTAGAAGGCAAACAATGTATAGTACCATATGTGTTAATATGTAATGGATTAGGTGAGCCATGACAAATGAAAAATGTAGATCAATGCATTTTCTTTCAAATGCCACCAATTTTTTTAGTATAACTAACATAAATCACATAGTGTAAGGAATAAATTACATCATATCCCTATTTTTATTCGAATTACAATAATCCCTTAAAAACTCTACCTTTTAGATACATAACTCATCATTTGGATACATTAATTCTAATAAAAGAAAAATTTGTTTGTTGAGCTAAAAAAGAGAACAAAATCTTTTCTGTTGCACTTAAAATTGAAAAGACGCGTTAAATTAACTATCCAATCTATATATTACGCAATTAATTTATTCACTGCTAATTAGACTCTACCAAAGATAAACAACTTCAAAAAAATTTAAATTTCAAATTTCTTCTCCCAAATTGTAAAAAAAAATTATATTTCGATTCAAAATCATTGAAAATTGAGTTGATACATCATGAATATCTCAATAATATTGAGAGATTCAAGAATCTAATCTGAGAAAGAGAGATGAGTTGAATCAATCATTGTAGTTTGGAGATTGATAAGTTGAGGGAAATCTGAAGATTCGATACATTACAGAGACGAGTATTGTTTTATCCCTATACAATTGTTTGATGACCATGTCAAATTTTTTGAGATTAAAAATTCTTCTCTGTATTCATTGAAAATCCTTTCAGTTTTGTTATTATTCTTGTTCTTCCAGTAGAATTAGCTAGGCAAAATTATGATAAAGTTTTGAGTAAAATTTTTTTGTTTTGCAAAGCTGAGAGATCTGGGTTTCTTCCTCATAATCAGAGAGTTAAATGGACGGGTAATTCTGGACATATTTTGATTTTTTGGGGGAGTTTTTTTACAGCTTAATTTGGTTGGAAGTTATTATGACGCCGGTGATTATGTGAATCTTGTTTATCCATGACATGTTATTATGGAGCATTTTGGAATATGGTAGACAGTTACTTGCTAGTGGTGAACTTAGTCATGCTGTGGATGTTGTTAAGTGGGGTACTCATTATTTACTCAAAGTTTATTCTGAACCTTATCTTCGTTACTGAGAGATGTTGTCTGGTTGATTTTTTGATTTTTGGTCTCGAGATGTTGTGTAATCCATTTTTTGTGAATAGTTGTATCATTGATTGTAATGTATTTAGATAGTTGATTTTAGATTGATACATTAGTGTGTGTTAGTTATTAAGTATCAAATACCATTTTAGTTATCAAAAGAACGGATATTTAGTAGTAATTTGTATTAATGTATCATGGTCATCAATGTATATCAAATACGTGTGATACACATTAGCCATTAATATGTATCTGTATTGGTTGTCAGTCTGAAATTTTTACATCTTCTAGAGGTAGTAGAAAATTACATCAATGCGCTACAGAATGTATCATAAAAATTAAAATATAATGGTTAAAAAGATAAATATCATAATTTGATACATAACAAAGTAGTTAACATTGTTCATGTTATGTATCATATACCAAATATTAAAAGTGATACACAGTGCTCTAATTATAGAATATTATAATTAATGTATCAAGATTATTATTGGATAGTATATACATATACATATACACATACATATCCTTCTAAATTGGGTAAGACTTAACAAACATGAAAAATTGTAGATACATAACGTACAACTGATTTTGTACTGTCTATTATATCCTTTTAAACTTGAATTGGATTGAAGATACATTGTATCATTCGGTACATATAAAGATATATTAGGTGGTGTTTATGTCTCAAGTACATTTATATTGAGAAATATAAACACTACGCAACAATGATATCAGAAAATTGTAGATGAAAAAGCTAAAAAATAATATTTAAACGATAATTCGAGAACTAAAAAAAAATTGATGATGAAATAGTTCTATCTCTTTAGGAACTAGAAATTAATAAACTTGAGAGAGAATAAATTTGAAATTCAAAAATTGAGTAATGAAGATAATAACTAATATGTGGGAGTGATTTCAGGCGTGAAAATAGGAACAAAAATTTTTGTGTTAAAAAGTTGTGAGTTATCTATATGGAAAAAGAGAGAAGGAATAGAAAAGAGGGGTTTTTGTAATATTTTAAAATGGTAGAGAATTTTAGAGAATAAGAAAAGAAATATTGTTTAGTTAGGTAATTTTTCCATTTTTTTTTCATATAATGTTTAAAGTAAATCATTATGACCATTTTAGTAGAGACTAGTGTAATGGTAAATAAGTGAAACTTTGAATGTCCATGATTTTGACTTTAGATGTTGATTTCGGTATACAAAAACTCTCTTTCAAGGTCCATACCTAATTTGAACTTATTAATACCTATAATTATCCATTCGAACTAAGACACATAATTTATTAAATCATGACCAACACCCACAAAAAAATTTTGGCAAAAAACTACATGCAATCAATGCTTGTCTCTCTAGAAGGCAAACAATATATACTACCATATATTTCAGCCCGTAAATAATTAGGTAGGCCATGATTCATGAAACTTTTAGGTCAATGAGATTTCTTTCAAATGCCACCAATTTTGTATCATTTATTTTTTAAAGTAAATTATTATGACAATGTTACTAGAAACTAGTGTTTGAACGATCATAATTGTGGCTTTATATGTTAAACTCATGTATAGAAAACTTAATTTCACGGTTCATGCCTTATTTAAACTTATTAATATCTATAATTATCCATTCTAGCTAACACACATAATTTATTAAATCATCACAAATCCCCTCAAAAGATTTGGGTCAAAAAATTACATGCAATCAATGTGTGCCTCTCCAGAAGGTAAATAATGCATACTACCATATCTTATTACGTAATAAATTAGGTGATAAATGACATATGAAAATTGCAGGTCAGTGAGTTTTCTTTCAAATGCCACTAATTTTGTATCATTTAATTTTTAAACTAAATCTTTATAACCATTTTACTAAAGACTAGTGTAATTGTAAATAAGTGAAATTTTTAAACGTTCATAATTTTTTGCTTTAAACCAATAATTTCTGGTATAGAAAAATATTATTTTACAGTCCATACCTCATTTGAACTTTTTAATGCCCATAATTATTCATTAGAATAGACAGATAATTTACTAAATTATCACAAACACCCACAAAAAATTTTGGTAAGAAAATTACATGCAATCAATGTGTGCCTCTCAGGACGGTAAAGAATGTATACTATCATATATTTTAGTACGTAATGGATTAGGTGAGCCATGACATGAAAATTGTAGGTCAATGAGTTTTCTTTTAAGTGCCACAAAATTTGTATCATTCAATATTTAATGTAATTTATTATGACTATTTTACTAGAGAATAATGTAATTGTAAATAAGTAAATTTCGAATGTTCATAATTTTGTCTGTAGATGTTAATTTAGGGTATAGAAAAAATTATTTCTTATTCCATGCCTCATTTAAACTTATAATACCTATATTTATCCATTCGAGCTAACACCCATAATATATTAAATCGTCACAAACACCCAAAAAAAATTTGTGTAAAAAACTACATTCAATCAATGTGTGCCTCTTTTGAGGGAAAACAATGTATGCAACCATATCTTTTAGTACATAATTAGTCAGGTGAGTTATGACATATGAAAGGTGTAGGTCAATGAGTTTTCTTTCAAATGTCACCAATTTTGTATCTTTAATGGTTAAAGAAATTTATTATGACAATTTTACTAGAGACTACTGTAATTGTAAATAAGTGGAATTTTGAACTTTCATAATTTTAGCTTTAGATGTTAATTTCGGATATAGAAAAACTCTATTTTACAGTCCATGCCTCATTAGAACTTATTAGTAACTATAATTATCCATTCGAACTAACATACATAATTTATTAATTAATGAAAACACCTTCAGAAAATTTGGTGAGAAAACTAGATGTAATCAACGTGAGTCTCTCTAGAAGTCAAAAGATGTACACTACAATATCTTGTAGTACGTAACGATTTAGGTTAGCCATAAAATATGAAAATTTTAGGTCACTGAGTTTCTTTAAAATACCAGCAATTTGGTATCATTTAATGTTTAAAGTAAATATTTATGACCATTTACCCTGAGACGAGTGTAATTGTAAATAAGTGAAATTCCGAACGTCCATAATTTTTACTTTTGATATTAATTTCGGGTATCAGAAAACTTTATTTCACGGTCCATACCTTATTTGAACTAATTAAGACCTATAATTATCTATTCGAACTAAGACACATAATTTATTAATTAAGCACAAACATTCACACAAAAAATTTTGTCAAAAAACTACATGCAAACAATGTGTGCCTCTCTAGAAGCCAAACAATGTATACTACCATATCTTTTAGTACGTAATGAATTAGTTGAGCCATGACATATAAAAATTGTACTTTAATGAGTTTTGTTTCAAATGCCACCAAATTTCTATCATTTAATGTTTAAAGTAAATCATTATGACCATTTTACTAGAGACTAGCACAGCTGCAAATAAGTAAAATTTAGAATATTCATAATTTTGGGTTTAGATGTTAATTTCGGGTATAGAAAAACTTATTTATCGGTCGATACATTATTTGAACTTATTAATTCCTATATTTATTCATTCGAACTAACACACATAATTTATTAATTCAGCACAAACATCCACAAAATATATTTGGTCAAAAAACTATATGTAATAAATGTGTGTGTCTCTAAAAGACAAATAATGTACACTACCATATCTTTTAGTACGTAATTAATTAAATGAGTTATGACATATGTACATAGTAGGTCGTTGAGTTTTCCTTTAAATACCATCAATTTTAATTCATTTAATTATTAGAGTAAATCATTATGATCATTTTGCAAGAGACTAGTGTATTGGTAAATAAGTGAAATTTTAAACGTTTATAATTTTTGCTTTAGATGATAAATTCTGGGTATAGAAAAACTCTATTTGACGGTCCATACTCATTTGAACTTATTAGTACCTATAATTATTTATTGAAACTAACGCGTATAATTATTAAATCATCACAAACTCCAACAAAAAAAATTGGTCAAAAAACTATATGCAATCAATTTGTGCTTCTCTAGAAAGCAAACGATGTATACTACCATATTTTTTAGTACATAATGAACTAGGTTAGCGAGGACATGTAGGTCAATGAGTTTTCTTTCACATTTCACCAAGTTTGTATCATTTAATATTCAAAATAATTCATTATGATCAGTTTACTTGAGAGTAGTGTAATTGTAAGTAAGTGAAATTTCGAACGTTCACAATATTTGCTTTAGATATTATTTTCGGGTATACAAAAACTTTATTTCAGGTCCGTACCTCATTCGAACTTATAAATACCTATAATTATCCATTTAAACCAACACACCTTTTATTAAATCATCATCAACATGCAAAATAAATTTTTGTCAAAAAATTACATGCAATAAATATGTGCTTTCAAGAAGGCAAATAATGTATACTACTAGATCTTTATGTACATATAATTAATTAGGTGAGCATGACATATGAAAATTATAGGTCAATGATTTTTTTCGAATGCCACCAATCTTGTATCATTTAATATTTTAAGTAAATCACTATGACTATTTTAGTAGAGTCAGCTGTAATGGTATATAAGTGAAATTCTAGACGTTCATAATTTTGGAACGTAATTTATTAGGTGATCCGTGACATAGGAAAATTTCAGGTCAATAACTTTTTTTCAAATTCCACCAAGTTTTTATCATTTAATGTTAAAGTTAATTATTATTAATATTTACTAGAGACTAGTGTAATTGTAAATAAATGAAATTTCAAACATTCTTAACCTTGTATTTAGGTGTTAATTTCGGGTATAGAAAAAGTATATTTCACGGTTCATATCTCATATGAACTTATTAATATCTATAATTATCCATTCAAACTCAAATACATTATTTATTAAATCATCAAAACACCCCAAAAAAATTTGGTCAAAAAAACTATATGCAATCAATGTATGCCTCACGAAAAGAGAAACAATGTATACTACCATATTATTTCGTACGTAATGATTTAGATGAGGCATGACATATAAAAATTGTTGGTCAAGGAGTTTTCTTTCAAGTGCCACCAATTTTTTATCATTTAATTTTTAAAGTAAATTATTATGACAATTTTACTAGAGATTAGTGTAATTCCAAATAAGTAAAATTTTATACGTTCATAATTTTGGCATTAGATGTGAAAGTAGGGTATAGAGAAACTCTATTTTACGGTACATACCTCATTTTACTTATTAATACCTAGAATTATCTATTAGAACTAACACACACAATTTGTTAAATCATCACAAACATCCATAAAAAAATGGTAAAAAAACTACAAGCAATCAATATTTGCCTCTCTAGAAGGCAAACAATGTATACTACAATATCTTTTAGTACGTAATGAATTAGGTGATCTATGACATATCAAAATTTTAGGTCAATGAGTTTTCTTTCAAATTCCACAAATTTTGTATCATTTAATGTTCAAAGTTAATAATTATGACCATTTTACTAGATACTAGTGTAATTGTAAATAAGTGAATATTTGAACTGTAACGACCTGTTTAGTCGTTTTGAGCTGCAGATTTTATTTCTGGAAAAACTGGCTGAGACGACGGAACCCACGACGGACCGTCATGGGCACGACGGACCGTCGAGGGGGTCTCGTTCCAAAAGACTTAGACTTCTGAAATTCGGGTACTGAAATCGACTCTCTGAACTTGGCGACGGACCTACAGAACGAACCGTCGTGGGCACGACGGACCGTCGCAGGTGTCTCGTTCCAGAACACTTAGACTTCTGAAATTTGGGTACTGAAATCGACTCTCTGAACTTCGTAACGGAAGTGCAGGACGGACCGTCGTAGGCACGACGGGCCGTCACAGACTCCTTAAAAAAATTGAGTCCATGACGAACCAGCACGACGGACCGTCGCAGGCACGACGGGCCGTCACAGGTTGCGTAATCCCAGGTGGAGTCGGATTTCTTTACACGTTTTAAGGGACGTTTTGGACTATTCCT
>NC_028637.1:57979360-58016791 GCF_001406875.1 Solanum pennellii
TGTTGATATTAAATTGAAATGTTAAGGTTTAGATTGGTTGGTTCGCTCACATAGGAGGGTAAGTGTGGGTGCCAGTCGCGGCTCGGTTTTGGGTCGTGACATGAACATTCTTAAATTTGTCTTAAGATGTTAATATGGGGTATAATAAAACTATATTTCATGGTCTATACCTCATTTGAACTTATAAATACCTATAATTATCCATTCGAACTAACACACATAATTTATTAAATCATCAGAAACACCCAAAAAATAGTTTGGTCAAAAAACTACATGCTATCAATGTGTGCCTCTCTAGAAGGCAAACAATATATACTACCATTTCTTTTAGTACGTAATGCATTAAGTGATACATGACATTTTAAAACTTTAGGTCAATGATTTTTCTTTTAAATGCAACCAATTTTGTATCATTTAATGTTTAAAGTTAATCATAATGACCATTTTACTAGAGACTAGTCTAATTGTGAATAATAAAAATTTCAAACTTTCATAATTTTGACTTTATATGTTAATTCGGGTATGGAGAAATTCTATTTCACGGTTCATACCTCATTTGAACATATTAATACTTATAATTATCAATTTGTACTAGCATACATAATTTATTAAATCATCACAAACACCTACAAAAAATTGTTTTTTAAAAAAACTACATGCTATCAATGTGCGCCTCTCCAGAAAGCAAATAATGTGTGCTACCATATCTTTTAGAACGTAATGAATTAAATGAGTCATGACATATGAAATTTTAGGTCAAATAGTTTTTTTTCAAATGCCACCAATTTTGTATCATTTAATATTTAAATGAAATTATTATGACCATTTTACTAGAGACTAGTGTAATTGTAAATAAGTGAAATTTCAAACGTTCATAATTCTGTTATTCTCTTAACGATGAACATGTCAATACTAGTTGGTGATTAACTTTTACCATATATTTTTAAACAATTTATGATTGTCTACCTTATTTTAATAATTAGAGAAAACTCTTGACATTCTCTCATATAAGTTATCAATATCTATTTATTTCTCTTTTAATTTTCAATATTATGTGTTTTAGTTATAAAAATTAAAAAGAACATAATTTTCACTAATATATTTATCATATTTTTTCCTTTATAAAGGAAGAAATGTTTTAAAAAATGAGAAAAAAATAGAATGCTGGCTATAGAGAGGTGTCACATAGGATTGCTTATTATAGTGTGTACAGTGGAAAAAGAGATATATTTGCAACACACATTGTGACTGATGCAGTTAAACACTTGTTGATACTGGGTGTTATTTCCTTGGAATATGTAATGTCCTAAAGAAATTTGGCGGATCCTATGACCAAGGGCTTGACAAGAAAAATAATTCTTGAAACGTTGAGAGGGTTGGGGCTAAAGTCCATTAGTTGAGGTAATGTGGTGGACATGTTTGTCCTAAATATACACCACTTTTTCTATCCCTATAACGTAAGACAGTGTTTTATAAGATTGATCTTATTTTGCTTTTAATGATTCTATAGCCTTAAGGTGGTCTCTTTGAGATATACTTGATGGAATCACCTATGTGAGTGTAAAGGTGTTTGACGCCTTTTATGAAAGACTTAAGTCGTGTTTCTAGAGCACTCGTAAGACCCAAGGTGTGTGCATGACCATAAAAGAAGTTAAGAGCAAATTTGATATTATAGTTAAAACTATTTATTTTTTAATGTTTTTTTTTTTGTAAAAAAACAACATTTTAGATTTTCTAAAAATAGTAATTTGTATTTCACTAATTCATTTGAAATATATTTTTTATAATAATATCATACTTGACTAACATTATTTTTAAAAGTATTTTTGAGAGTAAAAAAAAAAGACGAGAACGAATGCACTTTGTAACAGCCCAGAAAATTTATGAACGAAGACCCGAATCGTTCATCATAGTGAGTTAGATTTTACAAGGAATTAAAAATTTCGTAAGTATTAAGGTCAATGAACTAGATTTAGCCAAAAAAAGAATTAAATTTGAAATACCAAAATTTGAAATTTGGAGAGTTAAGTATGAGTTTTGGGTCAACATCAAACGACCATAACTCCTAGTACATAATCATTTGGGTGTTCTACAAGATATCATAGGAATAATCTTTGCATTATCTTTTCAACGCCGCCGAGTATGCTAAATTTTTGAGTTCGGATGAGTTAGATATGACCTTTTAAAGTTAGGTTGTCCTGTTAAGGAAAGTTGGCCGAAAATAGGGAGGGGTATTTTGTTCTTTTCCTTGCCCAACCAGATTTAATTCCTTTTTAGTAATATTTTAGGGATAAAATCCTATTAGGTTAAGTTTTATAACCCTAATACACACCTAGAGTTTTAGTTGAGAGTTCAAGAAAAGAAAGGAAGAGAAAAGAGCAGAAAAGAGGAAAGGACGAAGGCGTTAGTCGACGTTCTTGAGCTTAGTTGCGGATTTTCTCCATGGGTTTAATACCTAAGAGGTATTTAATCTTTCATAGTTTTATTTTTTTCACCACACACAATCATAATTTATTCAGCGTAATTTCGTTCTTGAAATTTAAGGATTTATGTTTTTTATGAGTTCTTGATAAGTGTTCTTGAAATTTCATTAAGTTTTGATGTAAGATTCTACTTGAGTCAGCTTTAAACGATCATATCTCTTAGAATATTAATAGTTATGTGAGCCATAACCTATCCGATTAACGTAAATGAATCTACTTTACAACGCTACCAATTTGGCGCCGATCTGATTTCTAAGTAAAAAGTTATGACTATTTTTGAAACCTATACAATGTTGTTACGAATAAGCCGAAGGAAAAACATTAAAAAGGCATGTTTTATTTTTATGTCACATCCGGGAAGTACCCCCCCCCCCCAGACGTAACTGATGTCGTCGTCCTTAAAGAGGACTAATACTATCCTCTTTGCATTCATCATTACATTCATAGGTTAAAAATGCGGAAATTTAAAAACATCATCTACACTACTTCATGAGGTTTACTTAGACCTCTCGCTTACACGTAATATATTCATATTGAGTATACATAGACCCTTTATATAAGAATATTACATAGTCTTCTACTTTTATGGAACACACACACACACACACACTCATATATATATATATATATATATATATATATACACACACAGATGTCTCATATCATAACCATCTAAACAATAATATAACAATTGGGCATAGCTCATACACCAATATAATAAAGGCCACATATATGCTATCATAGTACTCAAAAAAAAATGAACAAAGTGTCTTTAAGACTAATCAACATCTAATGCTAGAAAGTTGCATTGTCCTCGAACTGGTGAGGACCTACCCAACTTGGAGAATGAGCATCCCAGTCTTCTTTAAAAGTCTCCACGAACCCTTCAACGACTGGAACCTAAAATGCAGGGTAAGAGGAAGAAATGACGTTAGTACATCACTTGTACTAAGTATGAAATCATGTGCACATACAACATAGAAATCATGCTAAAAGGGAACATTTCATTAAAGCATGCTAATTTACTTTTGAAAATCGTTATGCACATTCAAGAAACAATACAAATCACTATTCCATCTTCATTATGTCAAGACCCTGTACATCACAAGCCCAATAATATCAAACATAGTCAAGTCAATATGCATATAAACATAATTGAGCACATAATCAAGAAAACTCTATCATCAAGCTATAATATAAACAAGAATGTATAAGAGTTTATAACATCATAACCAAAGCAAGACCCTTACTCATGAACCCCCATTAAGTTCACTAGTGCAATGACTAAGTAAGGACCCATAACCTCACCCAACCAATTAAACCAAATAAGAACCATAAGAAATGCCCAACTTCACATACTATGACCTTAAGATTAAACATCGTCATACTTTAGCAATGGAAACCAACCACATGTTCAAGATGAAACAAATATCACATAGTGTCATCAACATATAATATCAACATATACATATCATTTACATTTATAAGCATATAAACATTTAAGTATATAAGAACATCCTTATAAGACTTCCTTCAAGGCTAACTATAGCAATGTATAGGTAGAGTCCCATACCCCTACCTAGACTAAGTCAATCCCCTTAGGTCATCTTAGTTAGAGTTCACTTCATTACTTCATGTTACCTTTTGGGAACATCTTGACTTAAAAGACATAGACCACATGAGCTAATGTAGAATCCGGTGTGAATAGAACCTTACACCGAAAGAAGGCGGACTACTTGAGAAGGTAGTACCAAAACATGAACATAGCATCCACGTGGATCCACTAGCTAGTATTTTAATGGGGGAAACATAGTTTGAGATCTAGGAGATGTAGTTAGGACCTTCTTTATGCTATATGCATTATATTTACCAATCTCATAAGTACATTAGTGATCCTACCTTCCCTATGTGGAAAGGGACACTCCTCACTCTAGTTTACTCGGTGCTAAGCTAGAGTCCCTTTTTGAAATGTCTTTAAGCCATTATTAATCATCATAACTTAGTTTAAGTCACATGGTCTATCCCATATATAGTTATCATCATAGCTTAATAAGAATTGCATGAGTATTGTCCTTTCATTATAATTCACACATGTAAGGTTAGCACATTAACATCAATGAGTCATTGTAAGGTACATAGGTAATTCATAATCAACCTTATATCATCACATCTTAAGCATAATCTCACAAATAATAAATCAAGATATTTCAATTTAATATCACACCAAGACTAATCAATCTCATCACAAGGTATACTTCAATATAATTTCATCACTAAACACAAGTAATCATAATTAAAGTAAAGGATTGAGATCACAAGACTTACCCTAATCTCCTTCACTAGCCATCATCCAAGGTTTTACCATCAACAATCCAATTCAACCCAAAAAATGGGTGTAATATTATCACACAACAATAATTTACACAATAGCGAAGTCACTTTAATCACTACACAACAATTCATCACTAGTTCATAGCTTAGGGTTAAGGACTTAGATCAAATTCATGATCTACTTCACAAACTAGGTCAATTCATCATGATGTAACATAATCGAATTAAATACTTCATAATCTACCCCCATTATCTAAAGAATAATAAACAAAGAAATTTATATAGTTAAATTCGTAGTAGAAGAAAAACCCACTTGAAACTCGTTTTTTTGAAATCAATTTGGAGGAATCCTTTGGGGAAATAATCCTAAAGAGGAAAGGAATCCAATACCTTGTTAATCGATGAAGATTGATGGAGAAAACTAGTATTAATTCTCCCCTAGAACCCTCCTTTGCTTGGTATTCTATGGAGTTCCTTTTGAGAGAGAAAGAAGACAAAGGAAGAGCAATTCGGTTTTTGGAATTAGGAGAGTTGGGTTTAGTTTAAATAGGTTAGGTCTTTATATAGAGGTCCTTAATAAACTTAATTGAAACTACCGTAACCCTTAATTAACTAACTAACCACTTCACAAATTAAATGCATCAAATAATAAAAGACAGTAAAACACCTACCTGACCTATGATACCCCGACCTAGGGGGCCGTAAGTCAATCGACGACCAAGCCCCTCTCCGTGCTGCACATCCATCGTTTTGGTCAGAGACTTGCAAAATGAACTCTTCACGAGTTTTTCTAAGTGATCATCGACGTTGGCAATCGACGCTCCGTTGATTGGTAAACTCCTGGTCGTCTTCACCTTGTCGATGGCTACTGTCTTTTGACAGCATTTACCCAAACAAGAAAGGTCCTCCTCAAGGACCCTTTGGCTGGTCATTGCGTATTTGCACTCAGAAGTTTCGACTATAAACCTACTCTAATACGTGTTAGACACCTTTTCACCAAATTTCATCATTTTCTGACTTTTGAAACCTTGTCAAATAGACTAAGGCACGCTAGCACCTCCTGAACAAGTTCCCGAACGTCATGGATGATCCTTGACATTTTGATTTCTAAAACTTCCTAAATGACTTATATACATTATATTTAACCTCAAAACAGTGTTACAAATCCTAGAATCTCATCTTAGGCTCTACATTAGGCTTTAGACTTTCATAGTATTATATTATACATTTATCCCCGAATGACACTAAAATTCATTAAAAGGAAGGAATAGACTCAAAACTAGCAGCTCAACCAATAACAACATATCAAAACATGAGTTATAATTAAAATCAACATAATCACATGACGTTTTACACTTATGTAAATCAACAGATCATTTTCAACTCATAAGAGTTCAACATTCATTACATGATTATTCACTCATGCCAAAGCTTTCTTCAACACATATCACCATGCTCAACACAACTCATAGAGACACAACATACCAAGATGTACCACATAAGTAAAATCTAGTAATAGACCATTTCTTTGAAAACGTTGATTTTAATAGGCACAAATCACTATAACACAACATATAAATAGGAACATTAACCTTAGTTATCAAATAGATGAGGGTAACGAGACTTCATGTCGGCCTCAGCCTCCCATTTTGCACCCTCAACTAGGTGGTTCTTTCATAACACCTTTACGAAAGACATCTCCTTGTTCCTTAACTCCTTTACTTGTGTATCAAGGATTTCAACTAAAACCTCCTCATAGGAGAGGTTTTCTTGAACACATAGACCCTCAATAGGAAGAATGGACTCGGGATCACCGGTACACTTCTTAAGCATGGAGACATGAAACACCGGATGAACCAAAGTCAATTCACTAGGTAACTTCAACTCATATGCAACCTTGCCAACCGTTTGCACAATTTTGTAAAGACCCACATAGCGAGGACTCCACTTCCCCTTCTTGCCAAATCTCACCACCCCTTTCATAGGTGAAATTTTTAGATACACTTTATCACCATCTTCAAACTATATGTCTCTTCTCCTATGGTCGGTGTATGACTTTTAGAAGCTATAGACTGTTTTGAAGCGATTCATTATCATATGAACTTTCTCCAAAGACTTATGAATCAATTCGGGACCCAAAAATGAAGACTCACCAACTTCAAACCATACAATTGGAGACCTAAATCTCCTTCAATTCAAGGCTTCAAAAGGAGCCATAGATATAGATGAATAGTAACTATTATTGTAGGAAAACTCAACCAGGCAAGCGGTTATCTCAATTCCCCTGGAAGTCAATATACAAGCTGTAAGCATGTCCTCAAGGGTTTAAATAATACGCTCCGTCATACCATCCGTTTGGGGATTAAAAATCGGTGCTTAGATTCACTTTGGAATGAACTACAAAACCTAAATTTGAATTGTGCATCCCTATCCGATATGATGGATAAGAGAATACCATGGCGACACACAATTTCATCTATGAATATCCTTCCATAATCCTCCGCCGAGTAAGTAGATTTGATTGGAATAAAATGAGCAGTTTTGGTCAACCTATCCACAACCACATATATGGAGTCATGTTGCTTTTATGTTAGAGGAAAACCTACCACGAAATCCATTTTGATATCTTTCCACTTCCCAGTGGAAACTTGGATTTCTTGAAGTAAACCACCCAACATTTGGTATTAGGCTTTCACTTATTTGTAATTTGGACAGTTTGCAACAAATTCCGTTATGTCCCCTTTAAAGCCTTTAAACCAATACTTCTCTAAGGTAATATATATCTTTTTAGAACCCGGATGGATGGAATAATGGGACCTATGATCTTCATCAAGAATCCGGTTTCTCAAGTCAACAACATTGGGAACACACAATCTTCCTTGATACATGAAGACACTATTCCCCTAAGGAGAATGACTCATTAATCTTATCATGAACCGATTCCTTCAACTCCATCAATGGTTGATCAAGGTGTTGTTTGGACTTCACTTCAACCACAAAAGACGATTCGGAGTTATGATGGATCATAAAACCACCATCTAGAGAATCTTCAAATCTAACATCCAAACTAGCCAAACTATGCACCACTTTCACTAGGACTTTCTTGGCTTCATCTACATGAGACACCCTACCCATGGTCAAGAGAGAAGCACTATGAAGGTGTTCGAAAAGATCATCTGTCCTTAAAAGATGATATTTATTCTTGATGGTGATCTTATTCAATTGGTTGTAGTCTATACACATCCTAAGCGGATCATCTTTCTTTCTTACAAACAAGACCATATCGCCCCAAGGTGAGACACTTGGTCTAATGAAGCCTTTATCTAACAGATCTTTTAATTGTTCTTTCAACTCTTTTAACTCTGCTGGCGCCATTTTGTATGGCAGAATAAATATAGGATGAGTATTTTAAATGATGTCTATGCCGAGGTTTATCTCTCTATTAGGAGGGACTCTGGGTAGATTATTGGGAAATACTTCTAGAAACTCTTTTATTATAGGAACAAACTGAAGGGAAGGTACCTTAGCACTTGAGTCATTAAATATGAATAAGTGATAGATACACCCCTCTAAAAAATCACTTCCTCCCCTTAAGGTAAATAAAACGAACCTTAAGCACTGTTGAACTACTACTCTACTCTATGACTTGCTCATTAGAAATCTGGAACTTGACAACTCGAGTTCTGCAATCTATTGATGCATAACAGGCATCAAGTGAGTCCATACCTAGAATGACATTAAAATCTACCATGTCTAACTCTATTAAATAAACCATGGTACTCCTATGAATGACAAAAATAGTACAATCATTATAGACTTTTTCTACTAGAATGGATTCACTTAAAGTTTTGAAAACACTAAATGCTTCGCTAAGTTGCTCAGGAATATTTTCAAAGTTCATAATAACATTGGAAGTTACAAATGATTAACTTGCTCCTAGGTCTAACACAGCATAAACAGTAAACTCAAAGACTCGAACCATACCAAAGACAATATCTAGCGATTTCTCCTGTTCATGGCTATTATTGCTGCTAGCACTTGAAGTAGCTCCCCTAAGTAAGGCCCTTTATGGTGGAGCAACTGATGAAGACTGAGCACTGTTTTCCCCATTGTCGCCGCTTTGCTTCATTTTTTTGACATTCTCTCATGAAATGTCCGGTCTGAACGTACTTAAAACAACCCCCGGAGCCTTCACGACAAATACCAGAGTGATTTCTACAACACTTGGCGCATGCCGGAGGAGGCTTACTACCCCCTACGCCACACTACCATAAGAATATGCAGGCTTAAATGTGGAAGTTTTCCTATAGTGCTCACTGTTATAACTGGTGTTTATCATTCTTTTGATGCTCGGACCTTTGCCCTATCCTAGATATCTTACTTTTAAACTCCTCTCTACCCCTAAGAGTCTCTTCCTCTACCTGCTGCACATAAACCATGAGTATAACTCTTCTCATTCTCTTACTTTCTTCAATATTAGATCAAATCAATACTTGATCTCAAAAGATTCGTAATTGAACTCGAAAGCTTTATTGAACTCTACTCTTAACTACCTCTTGAATGTGAATTATGAATTCAAGAGTTACGGTTCACGATATGATGGATCTCAATAACCATATAGAAATTCGATAATTAGGAATAGAATATATAAAAGAAACATGAACTACATAACTCAAAAGCAAATTATCTCAACAATACTCAATTATAGGGGTATAATCCTAGATTATACTTTTACTAATCTGAAAGTAGATATAGGGCGTGAGGACTAAATAGTCCAACAATATGATAAACTTACATACCTAGAAGAACAAGATTCTTGAAGAATATTTAAGAATCTTGAAGAACCTTGAAGAAGAACTTGATTAGAAGCCTTGATACCTTACCTTGAAGGTAAACAATCAACAGAACCTTTCTTGAGATTCTTGAATTAGTTTCTTGAAATCTCTATGACCAAGGATTTTTATATTGAATAGTGAACATGAAATCTGATTAATTTTAGCCTTTTATTATTCAAGAAATTCATTTAGGTTTTTATTGGTGGTAAAAAAAACCCTTTTGAATGTTTTTAAGTCGGCTAATTCGTAACAACATTGTATAGGTTACTAAAATAGTCATAACTTTTTACTTAGAAATTGGATTTACGTGAAATTGGTAGCGTTGTGAAGTAGATTCAATTAATTTAATTGGATAGGTTAAGACTCACGTAACTCTTAATATTCTAAGAGAAATGATCATCTAAATTTGACCCAAGTAAAATCTTATATAAAAAATTAATGAAATTTCAAGAACACTTATCAAGAACTCATAAAAAACTTGAATCCTTAAATTTCAAGAATGAAATTAAGCTGAATAAATTATGATTGGCGTATGGGTGAACAAACCTACCACTATGAAAGCATACATACCTATTAGGGATTAAACCAAGGCGAAAATCCGCAACTAAGCTCAAGAACGTCAACGAACGCCTTCATCCTTTCCTCTTTTCTCTTCTTTTCTTTTCTTGAACTCTCAACTAAAATCCTAGGTGTATATTAGAATTATAAAACTTAACCTAATAGTATTATACCCCCCAAAATATTACTAAAGACGAATAAAATCTTGTTAAGTAAGCAAAAGACCAAAATACCCCTCCCTATTTTCGGCCAACTTTCCTTAACTGGACAACCTAAATTCGAAAGTCATATTTTACTCATCCGAACTCCCAAATTAGCAAACTAGACAGCATTGGAAATATAATTCAAAGATATTTCCTATGGTATGTTGTAGAACACCTAACTCATTCTGTGCTTGGAATTATGGTCATTTGAAGTTTACCCAAAATGCATACTTAACTCTCCAAATTTCAGATTTTGCTATTTCAAATTTAGTTCTTTTTGGAACTCTTTGTGCTAAATGTAGTTAAATGACCTTAATACTTAGGAAATTTTTAATTCCATGGTAAAATATCACCCACTAAAATCTCACTCACTACAATGAACAGTTCGAGTCTTAGTTCAAAAAGTTTTTAGGGTGTTACAAAGTGCATTGGTAATCGTCTTTTTTTTAATTTGACTTTCAAAAAAACGTTTCAAATGAATTAGTCAAATACATATTATTATTTTTTTTAAATTACTTTTCTCAAATGTTATTTTTAAAAAAAAAACATTAAAAAATAACTTTTAACTACAATATCTAATTTGCTCTTAACTTCTTTTATGGTCATGCACACACACCTTAGGTCAGATGAGTGCTCTAGAAAGATGACCTAAGTCTTTCATAAAAGGAGAAAACACCTTTATATTCACATCGGTGATTCCTACATGTATATCTAAAATAGACCACCTTAATAAGCAAAATAAGATCAGCCTTATAAAACACTGTCTCACGTTATAGGTATAGAAAAAGTGGTGTATATTGAGACCTTACATGTCCAAAATATTACCTCAATCATTGGACTTTATCCCCAACCCTCTCGACGTTTCAAGAATTGTTTTCTTTGCCAAGCCCTTGGTCATAGGATCCCCCAAATTCTTTTGGACCTTACATATTCCAAGGAAATAAAACCCAGTATCAACAAGTGTTTAATTGCACCAACCACCATGTGTGAGCGGAGATATCTCTTTTTCCATTCTGTACAGAATAATAAGCTATCCTATGTGGCACCTGTCTATGCCCAACATTCTATTTTTCTTTTTTCTTATTTTTTAAAAACATTTCTTCCTTTATAAATGAAAAAATATGATAAATGTATTAGTGACTTTTATGATATTTTTAATACTTATAACTAAATCACATAAATATTAGAAATAAATTGATATTGATAACTTATATGAAAGAATGTTAATAGTTTTCTTTAATATTTAAATACGGTAGATAATCATAAACGGTTTTTTAAAATATGGTAAAAGTTAATCACCAACTAATATTGACCTTTTCATTGTTAAGAGAATAAAAAAATTATGAATGTTCAAAATTTCACTTATTTAAAATTACACTAGTTTCTCGTAAAATTATCTCGGTGATTTACTTTAAACATTAAATGATACAAAATAGGTGGACTTTTCAAAAATAATTCATTGACCTACAATTTTCATATGTCATGGGACCGAATTCATTACGTATTAAAGATATAGTAATATACATTGTTTGCCTTCTAGAGAGGCACACATTGATTGCATGTAAGTTTTTTTAAAACTTTTTGTGGGTATTTGTGATAATTTAATAAATTATGTGTTAGTTCGAATGGATAATTACAAGTATTAATAAATTCAAATGAGGTATGAAACGTGAAATAATGTTTTTCTAAGCCCGAAATTAAGAACTAAATTCAAAATTATGAACGTTTGAAATTTCACTTATTTACATTACACTAGTCTCTAGTAAAATGGTCATAATGATTAACTTTAAACATCAAATGGTACAAAACTAGTGGCATTTTAAATAAAGCTCATTGACCTACAATTTTCATATGTCATGGATCACGTAATTCAATACGTACTAAAAGATATGGTAGGTATACATTGGTCTTTTAGAGAGGCACACATTGATACCATGTAGTTTCTGACCAAATTATTTTATGGGTGTTTGTTATTATTTAATAAATTATGTGTGTTAGTTTAAATGGATTCTAGATATTAATAAGTAAAATGAGGTATGGACCATAAAATAGAATTTTTCTGACATCTAAAGCAAAAATTATGAACATAAGAAATTTCGCTTATTTACAGTTACACTAATGTCTAGTAAAATGGTCATAATAATTTACTTTAAGCATTTAATGATACAAAATTGATGGCACTTGATAGAGAACTCCTTGACCAACATTTTTTATATATAATGGCTCATCTAATTCATTACGTACTAAAAATATTGTAGTTATCCATTATTTGCCTTCGTGTGAGGAACACATTGATTGCATATAGTTTTATGAACAAAATCTTTTGTGGTGTTTTGATGATTTAATTGATAATGTGTGTTAGTTCGAATTGAATATTTTAGGTATTAATAAGTTCTAATGAGGTATGCACCGTGAAATAGAGTTTTTTTATACCCAAAGTTAACAGCTAAAGCCAAAATTATGAACGTTTGAAATATCACTTATTTACAATTACAGTAGTCTCTAGTAAAATGGTCATAATAATTTATTTTAAACATCAAATGATACAAAATTGGTGGCGTTTGAAAGAGAACTCCTTGACCTAAAATTTTTGTATGTCATGGATCACCTAATTCATTATGTTATAAAAGATATTGTAGTGTACGTTGTTTGCTTACTAGAGAGCGACACATTGATTGCATGTATTTTTTTTTACCAAACTTTTTGTGGGTATTTGTGATGATTTAATAAATTGTGTTACTTCGAATGGATAATTATAGGTATTAATAAGTTCAAATTAGGTATGAACCGTGAAATATAGTTTTTCTATACCCGAAATTAACACCTAAACCCAAAGTTTAGAACGATTAAAATTTTACTTAGAGAAAAGGGTCGAATTCCCCCTCAAGTTTTGGCCATATTTCCAACTACACTTAACCTTTGCGGGGGTCCTATTACCGCCGTGAACATTTTTTTATATATATTACTGTTATATTAACTTGTATTTATAAGGTTAACCAATAAGCAGAAACAGAAATAAGATGAAGCAGAAAATACATTAAATACAAGAAGTAATCCGAGTCTACAGAAACTACTGTGTGTCATTAAGAAATTTAATCCCCTCACTGTACCCAAGGTTAAGGATTAATTTCTCCCAAGATAAAACGGATTGAACCTGTAAAAAAAATAGTGGTACCTCAAATTTCTTTTACTTCAGCGAACTTTAGAACAACAACAAGTCCCACAGACTCAGTCGATCGACACTTTAATTTATTTGAGAGAAAAATATATGCAGAGAAGGAAAATTCCAGTTTTTGAAAAATCAAAAATTGACTTCCTCTTATTGCCATTTTCAGCAAGAAACGTGTATGTTCAAAGAAATCTGTTCAGACCCATTTTATCCAGAAAGTTGTGTCTTTTGGAAAAAATAACAACTTTTTGGAAAAATGTGTCTGTTAGGAAAATAACGGCTTTTCGGAAAGTAACTACTTTTCGGAAAGAGTAACAACTTTTCAAAATGTTATCTTAAGCCAAAGCCGACGCCGAGCGAGCGACAACGACGATGGCGCGAGGGGGCATCTTTTTCTTAGATTTTTAAGAAATAATGGAAATGTTTCATTATATAAGGACAACAATTTCCCTTTCTTTTTCCGATATGGGAGAAATGACTTTTCATTTGCACTTTGCAAATGACATTTCATTTTCCCTCCAAAATAGTTCCCTCACTTTTCATATTCTATCGTTTCTTTTTCCATTCACACTTGCTAAACCCCAACAAATATTTCACCCTCAGACGCTGACGTGGTCACATACGTGAACTCACCTCCTTGTGGCGCGAAAGAACGTGATAAAATGTCCATGTGGAGTCCAAATAAGACTCCCAACGGTAACTTTATTGTTTATTTTAACCATACATTTTTTTTACTTTGTTCTTCATCCACCATTGTTCTTTGTTCATGATAAACAAAAGCTCCCTCCTTCTTTGTTCTTCATCCACCATTGTTCTTCATCAACTATATTTTTCTTATTAGCAAACGTTTTCGTAACTTCTTCTAATAAGATTGAAGTTAGGGTTTCCAATTTATCGAATTTTAGCTTGATTTTCCCCCCAATTTTAGCTTGAGGGGGCATTTGACCCTTTTCTCTTATAATGGTTAGTAATGTCTAACGTGAAATTTAATAAGCTATGCATGGAAGAATCAGACCCGATGCTCAAAACCATAGCAGGATGCAAACATGGAAATTTGTTGCATATGCAGACTTCTTGGTTGAAGTGGAATCCTAGTAGACGATTTTGGTCATGTCCCTACTATGGTGTATGTTACTTTTCTTCAGTTATTTGATTTTGTTTAACTAATGTGAATGTTAATAACGTATTATATTGTTTTTATTTTTTTTCACTCGAACAATGTAAATTTTTCAATGGAGAGATCTAGAAGAAATCGATCCAAGATCCCAATTTATCCTACCAAAATTGGTGAACAAAATCAAAGAGTTGGAAGATGAAGTTTTGAAGAGATAGATTAGAATCAATGAGCAACAAGTTCTGATTGATAATTTTACAGGAGAGAAGAGGTTCAAACGAAGAAATTTGAAATGGTGTACGGTTGATTGAAAGGTAATTTTATGTATTTTGATTTGTGTTGCAACTTTTTTCATGAACAACCTATTTCAAAGTATGGTTCATTGAAGTATTGAAGTAATTGAATTGCGATAACGTATGTCAGCAGTTAGTAGTGAAAAGATTTGAAACTCTATATTGATTGCCATATGTATTATGAGAATTTTTGTATATCAATATAATTAATATTTGGGATTGTAAAACATGTCTTTAGTAGACACACATAAGACCATTTTTAAGAGTGTCTATATTAGTGTCTATACTACGACAAAAAAGGATAAGCATAACACAATTTGTAAGAGAAACGGCCATTAATAGACGTAATCGATTATTAAACAGGCCACACACAATGTCAAATTACAATAAAAGATCAAAACAAAAAAAATAATTTGATGTTCAATACTAGTACATCATCATTCAAAATGGGAAATGTTTTCTTGCCTACTTAAAACAGTACTGCAATATCATTACTTCCAAGATTGGATTGGTTGAACTACTTCCTCTTTATTTTCTCTGTTCCCCTCTCATTTGTTGACTTTTTCTTATTGTGATTGCTGCTTTTCCATTCCATTTCAACTTGGGTACAGTACTTGTTTTGTAACCAATATCACCACTAACATCAGCAGATTTTGTCACCTTTTTTGAACCAGTAAAAAAGATCTTACAACTTGACATCCCAGCCGGTATTCAATGTATGAAATAATACTGACTGAATTTGTAGTTAAACATTAAAAAATAGTATAACTGAATCAATAGGAAATACTTACATTAAGAGCTTTGAATCCATCTTCAGCTTGACACACACACATTCTAATGACTGCTTGCCTTTTGTATGAGGTTGTGTTTCCCCTACCCATTCCTCTTCCTTTGTTACTATTGTCAGACGATGGACATGTAGAAGGTGAACTAGGTGCTGCAGGTGGTCTTCCTCTTGCACTCTTTGCATGTGTTTCAAATGCATTAGGTGCACTAAGTGTGGCAGGTGGTCTTCCTCTTGCACATTTTGTAGGTGCTGCAGATGCACTAGGTCATGGAGATGCACTAGGTGAAAAAGGTGGTCTTCCTCTTGACCTCTTTGCAGGTCCTGGATGCATTAGGTTCTGCATGTGGTCTTCCTCTTGACCTCTTTGTAGAATGCTCAGTTTCTGTTTGTGCTTTCTATATACATATAGTTAAAATAAATGTAATTATTACATATGAGAGTAATATCATATATCAAATTAAAATTAAAGATTTTACCTTTGGTCTTCCTAAACCTGAAGTTTTTCCCTTTCCCTTGTCTGTATTTGATGGTTCTTCCCTTTCCGATGACTCAACCTTTGTGGACATCCTCTCTTGTTGTGGCCTCTAACATTACAGTTACTACATGTCATGGCAAGTTTAGTTCTAGGTAACATTTTAGATTTTTTAATTTCACCAGCTTCCTTCTTTCTAAGTTTACCTGGCCTGCCAGGCATGCTTTTTAATTCAGGTGGTGCAACTGTGGGGTTAGTAGATTCAGGTCACATCTCCATGTTTGTGACAGGTTGAAGGACATTGGCATAAGTCTTCAAGTAAGTTTCCTTACTATAGCAGTTGTCAATGTACTGAAGGGTTCACCTTTCTTGAAGTAAATGGGAGCCAATGTACTGAAGGGTTCACCTTTCTTGAAGTAAATGGAAGCCACAACATGTGGACATGGTCTGCCTTTTACCTGCCATACCCTACAACTACAAATGCACCTACCAAGATCCACACTGTATTGAAATGGTCCTTCTCTCACTTCAAACCCATAAACTCCATTAAATTCAATATTACAGTTCATTGACCTATCAATATTCTCTTGTAGTACCTTTAGACACATTGGAGAGAAATCACACATCCAAGTATTTGTGAACTCTCTTAACTTGGCAATTCTGGTCATCATTTTTATTCTTATCTCTTCAAGCATAGTGATAATTTTCTTGTGTCTAGGTGCCAAGATCCATGAATTAAAGCACTCAGACAAACTGTTATCTACAAAATCACATTTTACTTGAGTATTAAAGTAAACCTTCACCAGAACTCTATGTTGTAGTACATAAGATCATCCATCATTTTTTCGAGACCAAGCAACTTCATCTTTGAAATATTTTTCCTCAATTGATATTTAAAGGAACTCTTTGCAATAGAACAAAATTATTGTCTACTTTGGAGAACTCTTCAGTCCTTAGCCCATTTATCTAAGATGTTTAGCACACATTCTATGTTCAGCAACAAGTAAAATATTTTGAATTGTTCCTATTAATCCCTGTAATAGATCTAGATATGTTATAATAACAAATACATGAAAATTGATAAAGACAGATACAAAATAAAAAAAATAGTACATATAAGTTCTGCATATCTGTAATAAGGATAAGATTTTCACCATCTCCTAATCCTAGATCATCCTTCAAAAGTTTGATAAACTATGTCCATGTCTCTTTTTTCTAATACTCAACTACTTCCCAAGCAAGTGGCAGCATCTGATTATTACCATCTCTAGCCACAACAACTAACAATTGTCCTCTACAAACCCCTTTAAAGAAACAACCATCTAAACCTATGAATTTTTCTGCAATTTTTGAATGCCTTCTCCAATGGATCAAAACATATGTAAAATCTCTGAAATACTGGCCTACCAAGAGCATCAAGTTAACCAAAGTTTAACAACACAAGTACTCCCTGGATTGGTCCTCAACAGTTCATCTTTATAGTCAAGAATTTTCCCAAATTCCACAACATGATCACCCATGATCTCTTTCAACACATTAGCTAACAGTAGTCTTGGCAACATGAATTTTAAATTTTTTACTTATCAACTCTTGCAACTTGAAAACTCTTATATTTGGCTGATCATTAATCCTCTTTCTAAAATGTGTAGCTATGAACTTTGCATTACACGAATAGTTTCTAGTTGTGCTGTTAAAATTATGCTTTGAATTGTAAGTCTTTAACATGAAATTATTTGTTGTTTTGTCAAGACATTCAAAAAAAATCCATGGACAACTTTCCTTGCACCTACATCTAACTCTTTTTGTCTCATTCACACACTTCTCTATTTGAACTCTCCTTTGGACATCATATTTTCTTACTGCTCTTGTAAATTCATTCACTACGGCAAAGACCATACCCAACTGTCATACAACTTTCTTGGCAGTAGGATCATGTATAATTTTTTGATTATTTGGCCTCCTTCTTCTTGGTAAATTTACACTTATTTGTAAATTTACTCTTTTGATTCAACACATTCATCACTAAATTCACCTTCATCTATTTCAAAACTTCCATCATCAGAACTTGCAAAATAAGGCTCATCACCTACTAAACTTCCTTCAACACTTACTTTACCTGTTTGAATTTCATCAAAACTTAAATCTGGTCCAGCTGGACCTACTATTACCTCTTCAGTATCAGTTGGTACTCTCACTTTTCTTTTTCTTCTTTGAAAAGATCTCCTTTCAGCCATCAACTCCCTAACCTCTTCATGTAAATATCTATCATAGTCCTCCTCATCATCTCCCATCAATCCACATTCAGACTCAGAACTATCTTCTGTTAAGTAATCAAAAACCTCTTCTTCTAAGAATCACATTTAACAGGGCCTTAAACTAGATCATCAACATCGTTAGTGATAGCCTCAGTAGTGGAAGGAGATCTAGGAGGAGCAGTTGTAGTGGTAGGATTTGTAGTGGAATGAGTGGCAGTAAAAGGATATTTAAGAACAACACCTGTAGTGGGAGGAGTTGGGGTAGAAGCAGATCCAGTAGCAGGAGTAGTGAAAGGAGTTGGGGTAGATTGAGATCTAGTATCAAAGGAAGTGAAGGGGTCTTCACCTACCCCACTTTGGCCATTTGCATTATTAAAAGCTGAACTAGATTCCTCCATATCCCCACGAGGAACATTTTCTAATAAAATAAGGGTGGGGTCCACAACTGCATCATCAATTAAGTGTTTTACATATACCTCCACAATATCTCCATCTTCCAAAGAACAACTTAACTCTAAAATATCCATATCATTATGAATGTCTTCCAAAATGCCACTGTTAGGAGGTTTGATACTAAATGTTCAAGTTGTTCTGTATTTCAGTTCTTTTATGTACCCTCTTAATTCAAAATAGGACATTATATCCACATCAACATCCAAAAATTTTGTGACTCGCCCACCACTGTAATCTGGTTGTCCATTACTCAAATCTAAGACTCCACCATGATACCACCTTAATGTAATCAAAGTAAATTCACTCATCTCCTACCTGAACAATGTAACACTAGTAAGGAAATGAGAAACTATGTTTTCTAAGAATTATTTAGTTACTTAAAAAATTCAGAGGCAGCAGAACTAGGCAAAAAAAAAAACAAAATCCCTAAACGAACATTATTAATCAAACACTAATAAACAAAACCCCTAATACTATGACACGCATATCAAAATGGCATTTGAATGTCCAGTTCAACAAAACCCTAATAAACATTAAAATAACACTACCATCAAAACTAAAATGAAATATTAATATAACATTTACTTGGTAAAAAATAACCCTAATAAAAGGCTCAAATAAACTACAAACTATAGTGCACCAGTCAAAATAACATTTGAATACGTAGTAAAAATAAAACTCTAATCGAACACTAACATCAAAATAGTATTCAACTAGTAAAAATCTATCCTTTTTCTCAAAAGAAATCGCAAGTAAGCTTTCGGATTAAACAATGGCTACTCAACGCGACTGGAAGAAGAAAGAAGAAAGAAGAAAGAAGATATAAGAAAGGTAAAGGTAAAGATGTCACACGTTTCATTTTTTCAAGTCTTTTAAAGTCGTCGGGTCCACGATTATACACATGTACAACGCGTATATACAAACAATTTTTATAAATCTTGTATAGGTTACCACGTCAGCGTCTGAGGGTGAAATAATATATAAAAAAAATGTTCAGCGGGGTAATAGGACCCCCGCAACGGTTATGTGTAGTTGGAAATATGGCCAAAGCTTGAGGGGGCATTTGACCCTTTTCTCTTTTACTTATTTACAATTACACTAGTCTCTAGTAAAATGGTCATAATGATTTAATTCGAACATTAAATGATATAAATTTGGTACAATTAGAAAGAAAAATCATTGACCTACCATTTTCATATGAAATGGATCACCTAATTTGTAACGTACTAAAAGATATGTTAGTATACATTGTTTTCCTTCTAGACACACACATTGATTGCATGTAGTTTTTCTTACAAAACTTTTTTGTGGGTATTTGTGATAGTTTAATAAATTATGTCTGTTAGTTTGAATGGATAATTCTAGGTATTAATAAGTTCAAATGACGTACGGACCGTGAAATAGAGTTTTTCTATACCCGAAATTAACATGTAAAGAGAAAATTATGAACAATAGAAATTTCACTTATTAACAATTACACTAATGTCTATTAAAATGGTCATAATAATTTACTTTAAACATTAAATGATACAAAATTGGTGGCATTTGAGAGAAAATTCTTTTACCTACAATTTTTGTAAGTCATCGCTGATCTAATTCATTACGTACTAAAAATATGGTAGTATACATTGTTTGCCTTCTTGTGAGGCACACTTTGATTGATATAGTTTTTTGTCCAGATCTTTTGAGGGTATTGGTAATGATTTCTAAAATAATGTGTGTTAGTTCGAATGGATAATTATAGGTAATAATGAATTCAAATAAAATATAGGCCGTGAAATAGAGTTTTTTTAAACCCAAAAATTAACAGCTAAAGCCAAAATTATGAATGTTCAAAATTTAACTTATTTACAAATACACTTGTATCTAGTAAAATGGTCATAATAATTTACTTTAAACATTAAACAATACAATGTCGGTGGCAATAGAAAGTAAATTCATTGACCTACAATTTTTATATATCATGGATATGGTAGTATACATTGTTTAGGTTCTAGCGAGGCACACTTGATTGCATGTAGTTTTTTGACATATATTTTTTGTGTGTGTTTATGATGATTTAATAAATTACGTGCGTTAGTTCAATAGATAATTATAGGTATTAATAACTTCAAATGAGATATGGATAGTGAAATAGATTTTTCTATACCCAAATATATAATATAAATGCAAAATTATGAACATTCAAAATTTCACTTATTTACAATTACACTAGTCTCTTGTAAAATGGTTATAATAATTTACATTAAACATCAAATGATACAAATTTGGTTGCATTTGATAGAAAACTCGGTGACCTACAATTTTCATACTTCATGACAAACCTAATTCATTAAGTACTAAAAGATATGGTAGTATACATTGTTTGCCTTGTAGAGGGGTATACATTGATTGCATATAGTTTCTTGATAAAAAATTTTTATGGGTCTTTGTGATGATTTCATAAATTATGTGTGTTATTTTGAATGGATAATGATAGGTATTAATAAGTTCAAATGAGGTATTAACCATGAAATAAAGTTTTTCTATACCTTAAATTAATATCTAAAGCCAAAATTATGAACGTTTGAAATTTCACTTATTTACAATTACACTAGTCTCTAGTAAAATAGTCATAATGATTAACTTTAAATATTTAATGATACAAATTGGTGGTATTTGAAAGCAAACTCATTGACCTACAATTTCCATGTGTCATGGCTCACCTAATTAATTATGTAGTAAAAGATATGGTACTATACATTGTTAGCCTTCTGTAGAGGCACACATTTATTGCACTTATTTTTTGACAAAAATTTTTTGTGGGTGTTTGTGATGATTTAATAAATTATTTTTGTTATTTCGAATGGATAATTATAAGTATTTATAAGTTAAAATGAGGTATGAACTATGAATAATGTTTTGCTATACTTGAAATTAACATCTAAAGTCAAAATTATGAACGTTCGAAATTTTGCTTATTTACAATTACACTAATATCTAGCAAAATTGTCGTAATGATCTACTTTAAACATTAAATGATACAATATTGGAGGCATTTGAAATAAAACTCATTGAGCTAAAATTTTCCTATGTCATAATCGCCTATTAAATTAAGTTCCATAATTATGAACGTTTGAAATTTCACTTATTTACAATCACAATAGTCTCTAATAAAATGGTCATAATGATTTGCTTTAAATATTAAACGATACAAAATTTGTGGCATTTGAAAAATACTCATTGACCTACTATTTTCATATGTTATCCTCACCTTATTAATTTTACGTACTTAAATATATGGTAGGAGATATTGTTTTCCTTCTAGAGAGACACATATTGATTGCATGTTATTTTTTGACAAAAATATATTTTGCGTGTTTATGATGATTAAAAAAATTATGCGTGTTTGTTCGAATTGATAATTATAGCTATTAATAAGTTCATATGAGGTACAGATGTGAAATAAAGTTTTTGTATAACCGAAAAATAACATCAAAAGCAATAAGTATGAACTTTGGAAATTTTAGTTATTTACAATTACACTACTCTCCAGTAAAAATGATCATAATTAATTATTTTTAATATTAAATGATACAAAATTGTTGGTACTTGAAAGAAAACTCATTGACCTACAATTTTATTATGTTATCGCTCACCTAGTTCATTACGTACTAAAAGATATGATAGTATACATTGTTTGACTTCTAGAAAGGCACACATTAATTGCATATAATTGTTTGACCAAAATATTTTTCTGGGAGATCGTGATGATTTAATAAATTATGTGTGTTAGTTGGAATGAATAATTATTGGTATTATTTAGGTCAAATGAGGTATGGACCATTAAATATAGTTTTTCTATACAAAAAATTAGCATCTTAAGCGAAAATTATATACGTTAGAAATTTAACTTATTTATCCTTACTCTAGTCTCTCGTAAAATGGTCATCATGATTTACATTAAAAATTAAATGATATTAATTGGTGGTATTTGAAAGAAAAATCATTGACCTATTATTTTCTTATGTCATGGTTCATCTAATTCATTACGTACTAAAAGATATGGTAGTATACATTGGTCGACTTCTAAAGAGACACACATTGATTACACATAGTTTATTGACCAAAATTTTTTTTGGTTGTTGTGCTAAATTAATAAATTATGTGTGTTAGTTCGAATTGATAAATATAGGTGTCGCGCCCCCATTTTTCATAAAAACGAGTTTTGTGCACGACCTAACAACTCTTTTGGGATTTTGAGTTTGGAGTCGCCACCTAACGAATTAAGGCGCGTTAGGGCACCTATCTAACCTAACTAAGTCTAGCTAAGGTCAACGAGCCAGAGATCGGGGTAAGGGTCCAAATTACCTCGAGGGAAAGGTGTTAGACATCTCTCGAGGTCCACAAATGCGGGTCCCGGTCGTGTCTCATGCAATCTATGTGGGGGTTACAAGTAGCAACTAAGGTCACTTCATTTATTAGTTTATTTAAGTAGCATGCTTCTTATGTGATAAGAAATATGAAACAAATAAGATAATATTATTTTTTATTAATAAAGGCTAGGTGATAACAAATATTAATAATTAAAATAATTTTTATTAAATCTAACCTGTGAGACTAGGTTATATATCAACAAGTTGAATCAAATAGCTCATTATTATCTTATTTAATATTTGAACATGTGAATATAAGTGATAAAATATTAAACAATTGAGAAATAAATTAATTATTTAAGCATGAAAAACTAAGTGATAACAATAAATGATTAAATAAAAATTTAAAGATAAGCGAGGGGATAGAAAAGAGGCAAATAAATAAGCAAACAATTTTATTATTATTTTTTTATTTTAATCTACCCCAAAATAAATTACTAAACAATTAAAGTTACTTCAATTATTTATTATTTGAGCATACGATCTATGGATAAACAAATATTGCAAATATTAAGAAATTAATAAAGAGATAAACAAGAAGACATATATGCACAAAAGATATAGAAAATAGCTCAATTTTATTATGTTACACCAAACAAGAAAAATGTGTTCGAAAGTAAAGTTTTGAAAAATTGAGCAATTTTTGCATAGAAAATTTTATTAATTAAAAAATGTTTGTTTCTTTATAGGGATGATGCTACGATATTGTCAATCACGCCCCTTCACCATAGAAATAATTTTGATTTGAGGCCTGTCTTAGAAAAATAACAAATAGTTTATATATTTTGAAAATGATTTAACAGATTCAGTTTGCATATAGGCACATAAATATTTACATATAAATACACATAATTCCTTTTGAAAATCATGGTTAGGTGGTACTTCAAGGGACGCGTCGGTTTAAAAAAAAATTGGAACTAGACCTCGTATTTTCTTCGACTTTCCCACTAGCGATATGTTAGGAGATAGTGCTTATAATTTTTTTTAAAAAAATAATAAACAATGTGATAATCAATCCAAAATTTTAAAGGAGGATTGAATAATGACTTTTAAAAAATCAAGTTGCAAAACTTTGTTAGAAGAAAAACTAGTAGAACATTAATGTAGTAAATTTATAAAATGCAAAGATTTTACTATGAAATATATTCAAAAGCCAAGTAATTTGTTAGATGCATCAAATGATTTTATTTTATTATCATTATTATTTTAAGAAAACAACATATTGCATCATAAGTGCGAAAATCTTCAAGAGGACAAATAAGATTACTAATTAATAATATTAGCTAATTTAAAAGGGGGCAAAAATATGCACAACATATTTATTGGAGTTATTGATGCTGAAAATTTGCAAACCTATTGACATGATCTCTAGTTGTTTAACATACTAAAACGACAAAGTAAAGAAACAAATCAATTATGAACATGCTAAAGTTAGTTAAACTTGATTTCTAAGTGATTTAATAAGCAACACATTTAAATAAGACCTATAGGCATGATTTCTAACTCCAAATGACATATGAATGCAATAAATTCTATAGACATGATTTATTCAATGAATAACTAAAATGCACACAGATTATTTACTTATGATTTTAGTGAATTAGTCATAACTCATTACTTAACACGCCAAATTGGATAAAATTAACTTCAAACATTAATTGGTCAAAATTAGCTAAATGATTGAGCGAATACGATTTGCTTTATTTTTATTTGGTTAGATCAAAATTTATTTTATCACATAAACATTTATCACCCAAATTATGCATTTAAGCATACTTTTAAACACAAAACAAGTTTGCAAATAAAAATGATTAACACATAATTTCCCCTCCCTAGGCGATCCCCCTATTTGCTTCATATATAAGAGTTGCTTTAGAGTGATACACATATTGTAATAAAATAACAGATGACAATATACACAAATTTAAAATAAACAAAGTTTTGTCCAAAAATTCTTCTAGGCCACTCTTCATCATCTTGAACTTTAAGTCCAAAGCCTGCTAAAATAAGTGAGGTAACACGTATACAACAGAAGAATGATTGTAATGTAAAATATTCATAGTAAGAAATTTCTCGTATATCATATATAAACTACGATACATAAGAAATAAAAAGGACAAAACATAGGCATAGACATATCAATACACATAGGGAAAAAGATAAGGAGTGCTTCCTTTTATTCCCAACACACAACAAAATAATAAATGCAAAACAAAAATTAAAAAAATAGAAGGCTGACCAATAGTAAAATGCTAATCAAGAATACCAACCGATTAAGTACAAAATAATAGCAACGAAAACAAGTTGATTCAACTCTTACTCAAACAAAATCAAGGGCAAAGAGTACACTTGAAAGTTATCGGAATCTTATTTTGTTTTAAGAGTAGTAATAATATGAGTAGTAAGAGAGTGAGAGATTAAGAGAGAGTGAATAAGTTAATTAGAGAACTTGTTATGAAAGATGTGTCTAAAAGAATGCAAAGGGGATCTCTTATATAGTAAAAGAGGGGGGATAAAATAAGGTAAACAAATATTTTTAAGTAATCAATTAATATTCTATTTTCCTTATTATAAAACAGGACCAAATCAGAAAGTTTTAAAATATTTCATTACCAAATATAAACAAGTAAGAATAAATTAAGAGGGTGTAATATTTTTTTTCCTTAAATAAAGAAGAATTTAAAATCAGAAAATGTTTAATTATTTTTACCAAATATAAACAAGTAAGAAATAAAATCACGAATAAAATTTATATTTTTCTTAAGTGAAGAAGAGTCAAAAATCAATTTTATTTTTTATTTATTATATAAAAACAAATAAGAAAATGGCAGAATAGGGAGAAATATTATCTTCTTTTTTTTTATAAAAATAAAGAAGGGTTAAAATCAGCAAAATCAGCTTTTTGTTGAATTATTATTATTATTTTACCAAATATATCAGCAACTAAATTTGACAAGGAAATAATTTAAGGTCAAACATTTACCTAAAAATAAATTACCATAAATAAATATGTAAGAATCAATTTAGGCAAACATTAAACGAAAAGGATCAATTAATATTTTTAATTCTTTTTAAGTAATCTACACTATACTTAAGCAAGCTAGATTCAAAACGAGCGCAAAAATTTGAAAAAAATCATGGACCTGTTTTAAATCAATACAATAAGCTAATTGCTAATCAATAACATAGATGCAACATCACATGATCATCCACACCAAAATAAATTTAAGAATCATTGAGAGACAAAACTAACTAGCATATAATATACACATGCTTTGAAATTTTTTGGAAAATCAACAAAAACAGTCCATAAGATCAAGCAACTCACAATTTATTTTTGCTCATTGAAACATGGATAACATTAGGCAAAATTAACATTTATAATGAAAAATTAAAAGAGAAACTAACCCAGACGGATCCGTCGAGATCCGTCTTAAAACCAACCAAAATATTGAGACTCTACGCCATTTTTTGCTGGGAATGCTGACCGAAAAATAAGGAAAAGAAAGGGGGCAGGGCTTGCCGGAGTCCCTACCTCTAGCTGTTTCTCACCGGAGGTGCGTTGGTCTCTCGTTGGAGCTCGCAGCAGCTTGCTGTCTCTGTACAGCTGTTATTGCTTTCTCGTCGAGCTGGAGAGAGGGGGAGAGGAGAGGGCAAAGAGATGGGAAGAGATAGGCGCTGAGAGGGAGAAGGGAGGAGGAGCGATGGGAGAGGGGAGAATCTTCCTGGTCGCTGCTTGCCATGCCTCGCCTGACTGCTGGTTGCTGCTGGCCGGAGTTGCTGCTGCTGCTGGCGGCTCGTCACTGCTGCTGCTAGTGGAGAGACGAGAGGGAAGCAGCAAGGAAGGCGAGAGGAGACAAGGTAAGTTAAAGAGAAAGGGGTCGCGAGAGAGAGAGGGAAAAGGGGAGGAGGACGGCTGGTCGGAAAGAGGGAGTGAGGGAGGAGCGATGGGAGAGGGAGAAGAAGAAGGGGTGGCGGCTAGAGAGAGGAAAAAGGAGGCGGAGAGAGGGGAAAAAAGGGAGGAAGAGAATCAATTCAAATTTTAGGTTTTGGAGTCTTTTGGTGTTGAATAAAGGGAATAGAAGATTTAATCTCAACCGTTGGTTTAATAAGAGATTAAGGGTTATGATTTGATCAAGAATTTAATTAATTAAATAGACGGAATAGATTAAAAGATGAAGTTTTGAAATTAGATGAGTTAGATACGGAATGGCTAAAATTGTAATTAAAATTGGCTAGAATTGAAAGGAAGAGATGGCTATGATTGAAATAAGATTTGAATTGAAATGGCTAGAATTAGAAGAAATTAAAATAGAATAGGCTAGAAATTTAAATAATTTTAAGGAAAGTTTAAGAATTACTATTAATTAAAATACTAAATATCTTAAAATATTTTTATATAATTGAAAATCACTTAAATTTTAAAACATTCAAAATTCATTAATAATTTTAAAATATTTTATTAATATTTACAATAATTTTATAAAGTAAAACATACTAAAATATATAATTTTCAAGCGAAATCAACAAAAAATTCAAAACTTTAAGTAAATTTTAGAAAATGTATTTAATAGAATAGTAATCCTAAAAAGGGTCAAAGGTCGGTCAAAATTGGGTGTCAAGAATAGGTATTAATAAGTTCAAATTAGGCATCGACCGATAAATAGAGTTTTTTCTATACCCGAAGTTAACATTTAAACACAAAATTCTGAACGTTCTAAATTTCACTTATTTACAATTACACTAATCTCTAGCAAAATGGTTATAATGATTTTACTTTAAACATTGAATATTACAAATTTGGTGACATTTGAAAGAAAAATAATTAAAATATAATTTTTAAATGTCACGGCTCAACTAATTCATTACATACTAAAAGATATTGTAGAATACATTTTTTGACTTCTAGAGAGGATTACATTGATTACATGTATTTTTTTCACTATTATTTTTTATGGATGTTTTTATGAATTCATAAATTATGTGTGTTAGTTTGAATAGATAATTATAGATATTAATAAGTTCAAATGAGGTATGTACAGTGAAATAATGTTTTTCTACACCTAAAATTAACATCAAAAGCCAAAATTATGAATGTTCAAAATTTCACGTATTTACAATTACACTAGTCTTTAATAAAATGATAATAATGATTTACTTTAAAATTAAATAACAAAAAATTGGTGGCATATGAAAAAAAACTCAATGAATTACAATTTTCATATGTCATGACCCACCTAATTCATTACTTACTATTAGATATGATAGTATACATTGTTTGACTTCTAGAGAGGCACACATTGATTGCATATAGTTTTTTGACAAAAACTTTTTTGTGGGTGTTTGCGATGATTAAATAAATTATGTGTATTAGCTAGAATGAATGAATAAGTTTAAATGAGGTATGGACCGTGAAATAGAGTTTTTCTATACCCGAAAATAGCATCACAAGTCAAAATTATGAACATTCGAAATTTTACTTATTTACGATTACCCTAGTCTCCAATAAAATAGTCATAATAATTTTATTTAAATATTAAATGATACAAAATTAGTGACATTTTAAAAAAATCATTGACCTACAATTTTAATAGCTCATGGCTAACCTAAATCATTACGTACTAAAAGATATCATAGTGTACATTGTTTGCTTTCTGGAGAGGCACACATTGATTGTATAGTTTTTTGACAAAAAATGTTTTTGTGGGTGTTTGTTATGATTTGATAAATCATGTGTGTTAGTTTTAATGGATAATTGTCATGACCCAAAATGAGTCGTGAATGGAACCCACACTGAATCTCCTTGGTGGGGGAACCAAGGAATCTGAATCCCAACATCTACCAATAGTTCAACTACAAATAGTAAAATAATGTGGAAGCTCCAAAACTTATTGACTATTATTTTTCCAAAACCTAAAATTCATCACAACAAGGACATCTAATCTCAAATTATTAAGTCTAAGAGTATCAAAGACATTAAAATAAATGAACTACAGTAATATGTGTTCGAAAACTAAGGACATCAGGTAATGACAGAGAGAATCCAACCCAATCTTGAATGAAAAAAAGCTCACCCTTGAACGTGATATGTCAATACTTGGTAGAACTGAGGGCAATTTGAAGTCATTGGTACAATCGCCGTACTACATAAAAAAAAGAAGAAAAACACAAGTAGCGCTCAGTATTGTGCAACATTTATTGAGTAGGTATCATCAGCCAACCCAAAATAGAAACTAATATACAATGAATAACAGTATGAACTAAACTGTAGAACTTAACATGTGAAAAACAACAAACAACATGAACAAGTGTCAACAACCGTAAAGGAAGTATATATAATAAGTCAAAAAATCAAGATCATCCTTTAGGACTGATGCCTCCAACCAAACCATTTGGGAAATTGATTTCTTTGAGATTGAGTACATTCCGTTAATTAAATATATTTTTTCTTTAATATTATTGTGTCAGAACGTTACACTCTGATCTAAGAATATTGTGTCGGAACTTGACACTCCGATCCAAGAATACCGTGTCGGAACGTGACACTCCAATCTAAGAATATTGTGTCGAAATGTAAAACTTCGATCCAAGAATACCGTGTCGGAACATGACAATCCGATCCAAATATATTGTATCGAAACGTGACACTCCAATCCAATTATACTTTTAATTTATCATTTAATTCCACTTTCAATTAATTGATAATATTTCATCAAGCTTTATTTATTCAAGGCATCACTTTGATAAAGAGGTTCAAGAATACGAATTACATGGTCTCAAGATTTTAGTCCAATCACAAAACACACAACTAAACCACACAACCACACAATGAAGTACATAGAAAAATTTACAATATTATTTAATGCATATCAATCACTATTAAGAGTTTACTATCAAATGGCATAAACCATTACCTACCTCCACGGAAGAACCTATGTCATGAAAACTACTTCTCTAATGCTTTTTCTTTCCCCAATTCCTCTGAACTTGTCAAATCTATCATGTAGATATATGCACATTTTGTAAGTTGACGAGTCTATAAGCACTCAAATTATTCTATGTATATCCTAAACCCAAAAATCATCAAATACAAATCTATACTCAAGTTTCTAATCTCGAGGTCCATTAATATTTCAAGTATGTTATAACTTATATTCAAGCCAAATGTGAAGCCTCAATTCCTTCCATTATCATAACTTTAATGATATCAAACAATAAAATACACTTAATATTTAATTATCTGTATCAATATATGAAAACATAATTTAATATGATAATAAAATATCACTGTATGAAAGCTCAGAGGTATGAAAGCCCATACAATCCCTTATACACACGCTCAAGAGATCCTATAGACTACCAAGTATAGAATCATGCTTACTTAGTACACCAACACATAGATGATATGAAATTCTCCTTCCAAAGGCTATCAAAATACTTAAATAAATAAAGAAGATAACTTCCATGATTGATCTCTTAAAGATAACCTAAGTAATCCTTAAGACTACCTAATGCATAGATCATGTCTAAAGAATCAATTACCCCTAACTAGAGTCATTCTCAAGACTTCCCTAGGTAAGACATGAAGAGATCATCCTATATTCTCTCTTCACACTCAAACTAAGGAATCCTTAAGTCATATTAGATTAGGTACTCATTCATTTACATGCTTCATAACATAAGTAATTAGTTCATTAATTCATTAAGAGACTCATACATCACATAAAGGACATTCAATTAATGGTCTTGGACAAGACCTAGGGCTTCTAAATAACACCTTCAAAGACTATGGTGCAATGTCTAGATAGCATACCATACCACCACTTAAGCTTCATAGAACTTCTCTAATGCTAGTAAGTATCCCACATAATGAGAATAGGCAATAACCGACATAGACCATGATAGCAATACATGGAATCCGGAGTTCTATCCTACTCCGATGAGGTTGTTCTACATGCCAATGGTAGAACTAGGACACATCCCATGTAGGCACATGTTTAAGGAATATGAAGGGTGTGCTTTGTATTCTAGTCTCATTCTTTGACTAAAACTACTTACCTTAACATACTCACTCCGTGATAGCCTTTGTTCTCGTAGATTAATTCACATTAAGGTTCATATAAAGGGGTTCCATATCTAGTTCAAAACCCAATTACATTTACCTAACCAAATAGGACCTTTAGGGTTACCTTACAACAACGACAAGAAGCTCATGATGACTTACCTAAGGTTTGATATGATGTCGTTCCATACAATCAACCTTAAGCCCATCATTCCTTTACTTTGAAGGATACCATTAAGGCTTTCTACTTCAACATTCATAACCTTACCACTAGGTCAAGGTTTTCACATAAAACACTCTCTTAACATCATTTAAGATCTCATGTCATTTATACATACAACACGAAGAGCTTTAACATCCTAAGTCAAGACATCACATATCCATATTCAAATATACATCAAGTAAGGGACACAAGTCAACCAAGACAAGATAGTACATACTTCACCTTAACACACATAACATATCATTCTAGAAGCACATAGAAGTAACTATTATCATCTTTAAGTCATCCTATACACTATCATAACGTCATCAATATGAAAATCATAGGCTCATATAGTCAAGTAGGAATAACCAAGACTCAACCCTAAGACTATACACCCAAGGTCAAAGTCATAGTCTAACATGATAACCTAAATAACATTAATAGAAGAACACATAAAGGACTTCACATATAGATAGATATTGTCATTGTTCAGATAATCAAACTACACAAGTAGCCACATAACTTCAAGTATTTTCCAACAAGGCTATGATCATAATAATACATAAAGTAACACCGACAAGGCCACATCAATTGACAGTAAAACACATAACACCGCCACCATAAGTGGACCATACCAATCAAAACATAATTGAGGTATAAAAAACATCAAAATAAAGGAAATAGGGCAGCGTACCACCACTCCATCCTAAACAGCTCCATTCGATGCTAAATCATCCAATCAATAACATAAGGCCCTAATCAATGGCCATTAACATCAATTCAACATAAAAACTATAATAATCAATGAAAATAGGTAAATTAAATGTAAATTAATTAATCTAATACAACTTAGATATCAATTGCATACAATTATTACATCATTAGATAGCCCATACAAATATACACCATAATTCATATAAATTAGGTCAATATAAAGTAACACATAACTTAGTCAAAAACTAGAGTTCATCCAATTCATTGGTTCATAGGTAATTTAGGTTAAAATCATCAATACAATAACAAGTTTAATCAATATTAAATGTTTAAAAACAATTAATGCAAGAACCCATGGTAGAAACATGAAATTGGACAATTCAACTTTTAAAACTTTAGAACACATCTTGAGAGTTGGGATCCTTGATGAAGAGAGTTTCAAGGATAAAACATCATACCTTAATGAAGTAATTCTTCACTTCTGATGAAGAATCTCCACTCAATTTGTTACACCAAGCTCTACTCGACTTTGGACCTCAATGGAGTCTTAGAGAATTTCTAAAGGATTTTGGGGTTTTATTCTAGAAGACTGAAGTCTTCAACGTGGTAAAGAGTTATATACACAATTAAAATACCAAAAATAACCTCAAGTAAAGGCCAAACCTTCTATTTGGAATTTGGCTGAAATTACAACTCCACCCCTCACTTAACAGTGAAGCTGCGGGGGAACACAACCTCAACGATGGTTGCCCATCGACGGGGCGTAGGTCCACACATGGGCCGTCCTGTCCTTGGTCGATAGGGGAAGACACTAGAAACTGGATTATTTGCTCCCTAGTCTAAGTACTAGACTACGCTCACCACCTACGGTGTGTCGACCAGGCCACTGGCCGTCGTTTACCTTCGTAGGTGGGACTTCCATGGGCAGTTTTGGCCACCAATATGGGTTCTTCCTCAACGACCCTTTGTTGGTCCTTGGGGATGTTGCTCGGACGTTTCCAACCAAAACATGATCTTATATGAGTTTTCACCTCTCACATTAATTTAATCAAAAACGAACACGTAAAACTCGACGAAACCTGCTTAGACACACAAGGTCATTTTAGGGCACATCTTTCAAACGTCATGATTGTTCATAGAAGTTTGACCTCCAAACTTCATGATACTTGACACACTGCCTGTATATGATATAATAAATAATCTAAATACCTTACAACCTCATAAATCACAGAAACACATAACACAACACATGAGGTACAACAGTGACTTAGTCGTCAAACGTCTTGATCATCCCTTGACGTTTGATTTCAATGCATCTAAACTCTTAGAAACTGCCTCATTAACACATAATAGACCTATTTAGGACCTTAAACAATAATGACCAACATCTTAGTCACTATTTCACCTGATTCATTTTCTGGGTCTTACAATTGTGCTTTCGTGAAATGAATTTTGAACTCTTACAAGTTGTAAATGATGTTATAGATGCATTGTGAAAAAATTTATGAGGTTATGTACATTTTGATTGTGACTCATGTTTTGATAGGTTTGATGTTGGTTGGGCTGCTAGTCTTGATTCTATTCCTTACTTTTTAATGGATTTTAGTGTCATTCGAGGACAAATGTTCCTAAGGGGTATAATATAATACTCCAAAAGTCTAAAGCCTCATCTAGAGCCTAACATGAGTGTCTAAGAGTGGTAACATTGTTTTTAAGTCTATTAAAATGTATCTAAGTCATTTAGGATGCTTTAGAATCAAAACGTCAAGGAACGTCCATGACGTCAAAAAACTGTTTAAGAGATGCTAGCGTGCCTTAGCCTATTTGACTAAGTTTTCAGAATCCGAAAAATGATGAAATTTGGAGGTAAGGTATATAAAATGTATGAGAGTTGATTTATATTCTAAACGTCCAAGTATGATTCCTCAAGGACCAACCAAAAGCCCTTTAGGAGGACCCTCACAATTGCGGCTAAAAGTTATCAAGAAACACTGTTCACCAACGTGACCTATGGACGAGGCATGGTCCTATCGATGGGGCGTTGATGGCCACCATTGAGGGACACTTATAATTTTTTGCCAAAGGTCCTTTTTGACAACAACACTCTGAGCAAAATGAAGACTGCACAAGATGGCCATGAACAGTGCCCGTCGATTGACAAATTGCCCGCTTGTCGGTGTTTGTCTGTCAAGCCACTGTTTTGCTACACGTTTTTAGGTTAGCGAAATTAATTAATTACGTGGTTATTTAATTATTTAGGTGTTAAGGGAGGTCTATTTATGTTAGTTAATGACCTATATAAAGACTCAAATCTAATTAGACTAAACCTAACTCTCATAATTTCCCAATCTCAAATTGTTTTTCTTTCTCTCTCCCAAATAAACCCCATTGAAGTCTTAGGAGAGGAGGATTCTAGGGATAAAGGATCAAGTTTCTCCATAAACATAATCAATAAGTGAGGTATGAGATTCCTTTCACCTTTGAGATCTCTTTCCCCGAAGGCTCCTCTAAATTTTTTTTTGTATGAAATTCAAGTTGGTTTACTTCCAATACGAAATTGATCTTGTGAATTGATTTGTTTATGAATCCTTTTTGTTATTATGAGTATATTAACATTTATTATTGTTACATTATACTAAATCTTGATGCATTGGCCTAGTTTTTGGATGATGACCGTTTCCCCTTAACCCTAGGTTGTGATCTTGAATTGAATTGTGTAGTATTGATACAATTAGCTTAATAAATGTGTGAGTTACTATTCTATATAGTTCTTATTCCAATTATTTGTATATTATTATATTTTTTAATCCAATTATGCCATATTTTGAGTAATTGACATAGGTTATAAAGTAGATCATGAATTTGACCTAAGTATCTAATTCTAGGCTATGAATTTGTGATAAATTGTTGTGTAGTGATTAAATTGACTTCATTATTGTGTTGATTACTATTGTGTGGTTGTATTACACTCATTTTTGGGTTGAATTTGATGGTTGATAGTAAGACCTTGATGATGACATTGTGAAGGAGATTGGGTAAGTCTTGTGATCTCAATACTTTACTTCAATTATGATTACTTGTGATGATGTTGTATTGAAGCATATCTTAATTTAAGATTGATAGGGTAGGTATGACGTTGAATTGGAATGTCTTGAAATATGGATTGTGAGTTGTTGTCTAAGATATAAATGTTATAAGGATGGTGATAAATTACCAATGTGCCTTATTATGATGTGACTATGTAATTGTGTTAACCTTAGACGTATGAGTTTTAATGAAAGGAATATACTCATGCGATTCTTATTTATCTATGATGATGACTATACAAGTGATAGACCCTATGACCTACATTAAGCTATGATGATCAATAAAGGCATTAAAGACATTTCAAAAGGGTCTCTAGCTTCACACCGAGTGAACTAGAGTGAGGAGTGTCCCTTCCCACATAGGGAAGGTAGGATCACTAATATAATCATTATATTTGAGACTATAATGCATGTACATAAAGAGGGTCCCAACTACATCTCCTAGTTCTTGAACAATGTTGCCCCCACAGGAATACTAGCTAGTGGATCCACCTAGATGCTATGTTCATGTTTTGATACTACCTTGGCAAGTTGTTCGCCTTCTTTATGTGTAAGATTCCATAACACCGGATTCCACATTAGCTCATATGGTCTATGTCGATTAAGGAAAGATGTTCCCAAAAGGTAAAACGAAGTAAAAGAATGAACTCTAGCTAGCATGACCTAAGGGGTTTAGCTTAGTCTAGGCAGGGGTATGGGACTCTACCTATGCATTGCGCTAGTTAGCATTAACGCAAGTCTTAGAAGGACGTTCTTATATAGATGCTTATAAATGTAAATGATATGTATATGATTATATTGCATAATGACGGCACTATATGATGTTGGTTTCACTTATGAACTTGTGTTGAAAAGTACATATTTTATAATTTTAATTAATTGATGTAATTAAAAAGTGTGTAAGAAAAAATAGTGAATAAGTAATAAAGAAATAAAAATTAATGACGTGGTGCCTATATGACTATGATATGATGCTCATGACTATAATGTAGTGGATGAGAGTAGTGTTATAACATCAGGGTGGTACTTAAATCACTTCAAAATTGTTAAGGGGGTATTTCAATGTCCGTGTAGTTAAAGTATATTTTGTTGTCAAGTTCAATAGTGATTTGATGTATTTTCTCTTATAAATAAGAGACTCTTTTTCCCATTAAGAAATCATGCTACCTTTTTAAATTTTATCTATGGTCTCTATTACTAATGTGTGGTGTTGTGTACTCTTAATGACATGCTATGTGAAGTTGTACATTGTTTATGGTTTTTATTAGGTTTACTTGATTGAGTAAGGTTATTGAGCTTGTCTTAGTTATTCCACTAGTGGACTTAATGAGGGTTCATGAGTAATGGTATTGCTTTGGTTATGATGTTATGTACTCTTGTACATACTTGTTGATATTATAACTTTATCAAAGAGTTGCCTTGATTATGTTCTCAATTATGTTCATATGCATGTCGACTTTACTAGATTTAGTATTGTTGGTCTTTTGATATACATGGTCTTGACTTAATGAATATGTCTTATTGATTTGTATTGATTCTTGAATGTGCAGAAGGCTTTTCAAAGTAACTTGTCTGCTTTAATGAGATGTCCCTCTTTAGCATGATTTTATGTTGTGTGTGCATATGGTCTCATACTTAGTACAAATGATGTGCTAACCCCATTTTTTCCCTTTTCCCCAACATTTTAGGTTCCGATTGTTGAAGTGCTTGTGACGACTTTTGAAGGAAAACTTGGATTCTCATTCTCAAAGTTGGGTAGGTCCTCACTACTTCGAGGACAATGTCATTTTCTAGCTTCGGATGTTAATTAGTCTTAAAGACAATATGTTCGTTTCCTTTCAGTTGAGTACTAAAGACTGTATAGCATATATGTGGCTTTTATTGTATTGATGTATGAGCTATGCCCAATTGTTATACTCTTGTTCAGATGGTTATGAGATGAGACATCCGTTTTAAGACTATATTATATCTTATATATATATATATATATATATAT
>NC_028637.1:58017062-58018355 GCF_001406875.1 Solanum pennellii
ATATATATTTATATATATATATATATATATATATATATATATATATACATATATGTGTGTGTGTGTGTGTGTGTGTGTATTTGTGTGTGTGTACTATAAAAGTAGAAGACTATCTAATCTGCTTATACAAAGGGTCTATGTATATTCGATATGAATATTTATTATGTGTATGCAAGAGGTCTATGTAAACTTCATGATATATAGAAGAAAAGTTTTAAATTTTCCATATTTTAACCTATGAATATAATGATGTAAGCTAAGAGGTAAGTCTTAGCCCTCGATTAGGACGATGACGCCATTTTCGTTTCAATTTTTCTTTCATTCAATTAGTTAAAATGTTGACATCTAACCTTCCTTATTTATTTCATCTAAATAGCTTTTCACATAAATAGACTGTGTTTGGCATTACTGTTAAAAATAACTTTTAAGAATTAGATTTAAAATACGAAAAATGCTTTTGACAAATAGCAATTTTTGTTTGCCAAGTTATTCAAATAAGTAGATTGTCTTTGACCATCATTTAAGAAAATATTGTTAAGAGTCAAATTACGAAAAAGGATAAATTTTAATATAAAAATTATTTTAAAAAGAGAAATTATTTTAAATATTTATTATTAAAATTCTCATTTATTTTTTTGTTTCTTTTAATTAATTTGTACATTCATTAATAAGTACATATTATAATATCAATATTTTATATATATAAATAAAAGATAAATTAAGTGTGAACATAATAATTTAAACATACCTGAAAATAAAAATTAATTCACAAATTAAATCACTACAGAAGAAAATTAACCACAAAAACAAAAAAAATATATAAGAAATATATCGGTAAATATGTATGTATAACAATGATAGTTGGTCTAGAAAGGATAATTTTCTGGCTTTTTTTTTTTTTTTTTTTTTAATTAAGAAGTAAATTTTTTTAGTTTATTCTCAACACCAGCAATTCCATACCTTCCTATAAGGAGGACAAAAACACTTATTTTGAGAAAAAAATATTTTTTTTTGAAAAATTCAGGCGTTTGGCCGATGTGTAAAACAATTTAAAGCTAAAAAATTTTGTTTCTTAAAACAAACAAATGCATAAATAGAATTTTTTAAGACCAATATATTTGTCATATATATCACTTCTATTTGATTGTTTTAATGGTGAACTTATAAAAGTAGCATATTAATATGTAGAATATTTTTTAAAAAATTTTCCGCTTGATAAATTTGATTATATTTATATCATCATGTTAATATATTATCAATAGTTAATTTTTTAAATTTATATATATATATATA